>NC_050471.1:8489549-8759549 GCF_013373865.1 Monomorium pharaonis
TAGAAATTCAAATAATTCAGGTTTTATGGCTATTTACAAAATGCCATAAATAATTTTTTTATACTATTTCAGGTGAATTTAGCAGATTTAAAAGAAGTTGCTGTAATAATCAAAGAATCGATGGAAAATGTATGCCAACTTACTGTGCCGTTGCCAATAAAAGTCAAAGTTGGGCCTGCATGGGGAGATTTAAATGATTATCAATTTTAGTAGACATTTCTAATCATGACGCGCTAATCATTTCTTTTTTAAATCGTTATTTTTATACATTTTTAAAGTAATTGATCATGGTTAATTATTTATGGATCATGCCAACATTTATCAAATATTTTTTATATAATATTTTTTATATTTATGGAAATTGTAAATACTCGATTGTTTATTTTAATTCATATATTATTTTTATTATAGAGTGATAAATATAGTGATAAATTTAGGATTAACGAAAATTGTAAATAGTTAAAATGAAATTTAGTATCTTTTGATGAAGTATTAATTATCGTTTTTAAAGATCAATTTTAATATTTTATTTAAAAATCAATATCTAAATTTTTCCATATTTATAAAAAAAATTTATTATATATTGAAGTTTAATTGAATCGATCGTGTTAATATTTAAAAGTAAAGATACTTTATCTTTGATATTGCTAAAATGTGTAAATATTCTTAGTGCAGTTTACCTCAATCTTTTTATTATGCACATAAGAAAAATAGAAGTTAATAGAAATTGTAAATAGTTTATATAATGGATTGTAATATCTTCTTTGATAAATTTTTATATGTATGTTCCTTAATTTTCAAAGTTCAAGAAAGGAAAAGATTATAATTTTAACACTTCTTCAATAAAAAATATTTTACATATATTTCTTTATATATACATCGCTTCTTGTTATTTAAGTTTCTTTCTTATTTTACTGTAAAAAAGACAAAAAAATTAAATCGACACTATTTAAAAAATATGAGATATAATATTAAACTTCATCTTTTAAATGTAATACGTAATATGAAATATTACCAGTCTTCATAATGTATAATCTTTATAGAATAATATAAGAGATTATCGTTATGATATAATGTAATTTATAATGGACGAGTTACAATACTAAAATTACTTGTACGAATACACGGGACACTGTCAATTGTTTACAAAGAATAAATATATTATTAACAGTATAATATGATATTTATTATAGCGATTATATGAAAATATCTATTTACGCTATATTACATCACAAGGTGGTGCCAACGACTGATGCAACTTGGTTACTGCTGTTTGCACTATCTGCTGGAAGGTCTCGTCCTCTTTGCTGGTCACCTCCAAATTAAGCAGATCTATATGCGCTTTTTTACCGTTCACCGTGACGTAGAGTTTCTCGCCTTTAAATATCTTGGGCACCGAATCTTCGCCGAACATCTCTTGTAGCATCTCGATGAGACACTCCTTGAAGTGCATCCTGTCCATCTTCGTCGGGGCGGGCAAAACCTTTGGCGACTGGTCCATTAGCTCGGCTTGTAGAATCGCGGTCAGAACAGAATCCGCGTACATGTCGTTCACCGGCGTCGCCATCCACTCCATCGTGACGATCTTCCCGTCGATTGTGACATCAACGTTCTTGAACACCCTCAGCTTCTTGTCGTCCACGACTTCCAGGCTGCCGGCTATCTGCGTCAACAGGTGCTTCAGCACGGGCAGCGATGCGGAGAAGTATACACTCTGCCGTTGTATGACCTGGCTCATGCTCATGTCCGTGTACTTGGACAAGTCGCACGGCGCCAACATGTGATAATTGAAGTTCCTCTTTACCAACACACCAGACAACTTCTGTCCCGGTCTCGGGGTTTCCATCGCCAACATGCCCATCACCTTGGCGGTCTTCTCACCCCGGAAATAGAGCTCAACCGCGACCGTATTTCGCGGGTTGTGTATCTCCATGGTGGTGCTGGGATCATCCTCGTATTCTCGCTGCAACGCTGCCTTCAATCGACCCATCTCATTCTGCTCACCATGTACCAGCACTACGTGCGGTGGTTTCAGCGTACGTATGAACTCCGACGTTTGTTGATAATCGGTGTGCGCTGAAAATGATATGTAGTCGACGGACATCTTCAGCGGCAATTTTTGCCCAGACATAGTCGTAATTTCCTCTGGCTCGGACAGAATCGTCTTGGCTAGCGTACCCTCCACGCAATAACCAGCTATTATTACGCCGTTTTTCGCATCTGTGCACCAAGATTCGAATAATTCTCTGGACAAGCCACTCTGCATCATACCAGGCGAGGCCATCACCACACACGGCCCAATGTCCTCGAAGTGATCGATTCCCTTCAGATTAGAGATGTGTTTGAACACAAAGGGATTGTTAATGGCTATCTGCCGTCTGATCTTGTCATTCATGGCATTCACATATGTCTGATAGACAGCCATGCACTTCTTCGCCAGAGAAGAGGCATAATAGATCGGGATCTCGTGCAACTCTGAGTGCTGGCTCCAATACTCGTCCAGAATGAGAAGGAGCTCCTGCGCTCTACCCAGGGCGAACACCGGAATCAGACATCGGCCGCCCCTGTTAACGATCTCATGCACAAGATTCGTAAATCTGCCCTCGCGATCCTCCCGCTTCTCGTGGATGTGCGTACCGTAGGTGGACTCCGTGATCAACACATCCGGATGGATGTTTGGGATCTCAGCGGCCATCAAATGCCTGTCTTCCTGCCGGCTGAAGTCTCCCGTGTATAGAATCTTCACGCCGGCAATCTCTATCATGAACATAGCAGCGCCCAGCACGTGGCCTGCGTTGTACGCCCAGAATTTAATCCCAAATACGTCTTTCTCCTCGTGAAAGTTGATCGTTTCTATCTTATCCATGCTGGTCTCCAGATCGGATTCTGTGTATAACATCTGCTCAGTGGCTATGTTGCTCACCTTGATGTAGTCGGACAGTAGCCAGCGATAAATCGCCTTGGTGGCGTGCGTCATGAAGCAGCGGCCCTTGAAGCTCGTCTTCAGCAGAAACCAGGGCAGCGCTCCACAGTGGTCCAGGTGAAAGTGCGAGATCAACAGCAGATCGATCTCGTCGGCCTCAACTAGATCGACGAACGGGAGGGCATCCATCCCCGAAAGGCCGGGATGGATACCACAGTCTAGCATGATTTTCTTCCCTTTAAATTCCAACATGATACATGACCTACCAACTTCCTGGCCCGCACCGAGGGGCCGGATGGAGAGCAGATCGCTCTCCTCAGCCGGTACTTGCGTATCGTTCTTTTTCCTAGACGACATTTCGCCAAAAACGATTAAATTTCTTTACAAAATTAATCCTTTACTATTTTTTAATATTATGTCGTACTTTATGCTATAACTTCCTCGAAAGAACGCACATCAGGCGGCAGACATTTTAAGGTTATGTGCCGCACAACAAATCTATGAAATATTGTTCTTTTTAACTGTACTACATTACACTTTCTGCACTTAAAATAAAGATAACTATTATATACAATTGATTTCTCTCTTTCCAAGTATTTAAGAGAAGAAAAGAGAAAAAATAAAAAATCGTAGACGCCATAGCTGTATTAAAAAGTAAACGAGTAATCAAATGTAGCCAATAGAACTGTGCTGTTATCAGTGTTGTTCAATAAGAGACCTGGGGCTCGATTCTTGAATTTATTTGCAAGAGAAACGTATTCGCAAATTCTGTTCTTACAGAAAAGTTGAAAATTTATTGGCTATCGTATGGCTTTTAACCAATAAACTTGCAACTTTTCTGTTAGAGCGGGTATTTGCGCATACGTTTTCTTGCGAATGAATTCAAGAATCGAGCCCCTGGGGCTCTATTCTTGAATTCATTCGCAAGAGAAACGTATTCGCAAATTCTGATCTTACAGAAAAGTTGGAAATTTATTGGCTATCGTATGGCTATTAACCAATAAACTTACAACTTTCTGTTAGAGCGAGTATTTGCGTATACGTTTCTCTTGCGAATGACTTCAAGAATCGAGCCCCTGTTCTTTTTCGCAGCACTGCAACACTAGTCAACAAGTCAACACTAATGCAACAAATTAAGGTGAGATACGTACAACATATTTGTCTCACTTTAATTTATTGCTCTAGTGTAGCAACGAAATAAACAAGTCATGATTGGACTTTTATATGTGAAGATTTCTATTTTAATTAGCTTAAATTAGCACTCGTAATGAACGCAAAATCAAAATATAGAAAAAATTGCTTGCTCTTTGAAAAACTTGTAAACGTGAAATAATTGGCCTGTTCTTTTTAATTTGCACTACTGCACTAGTGCAACAGGTTAAAATAAGATAAATATTTGTTCTCATTCTAACTTACTGCATCAGTGCAGCAGTGTAGCGAAAAAGAACAAACCAAATGTAAAACTTGCTTCATCGCTGTGTATATATTTCATATTATAAATGTTTTTGTAAAATTTTATAACATTAAATTTAATGGTTACAGTTTTGCTGTATATAGAATTTCTTTTAATAAATTACATTTTCAAAAAATATGCATTTAAATAAAGCGTTTTAATGAAGCATTTATCTCATTTTTAAAAATAATTTAATAGTATTTTTTAATATTAATACCAATCATATTTTGAAATTTACACATAAAATTAAAAAGATTACATGTAATTTTCATATGAAAACGTTATTTTTTTATGACGTTCTTGCAATGCTTTAAACATATTTCTTCAAATTTCTTTTTTTTTCATACAGTAAATGCTTTGCACGTTTCATCAGTATCCTATTTGATTTAAGTTTCGCCTATTTCTAGTTGAATTGTATTATATCTAAGTTTGTAATTATCTTGTTACAGCTTCAGGCGTGTTTTTCTTTTCTTTTTACTTGTTCAGCTTTGAACGCTTCTTGTAAATTTAGAAGTGAACACTTTGTACACATACTTGGTAATTTTGTCCTAGTTTTCACCTGTTTGAAAAACTATAATTAATTAGTTATACTATTTATTTTTTAAAATAAACTATCATAATATACTTTCTCAAAATGTTAAAGTATATGTAATATTATTGAAGTCACTGAAGATTTTCTTATACTTAAAACTGTAAAAGTAAATTAACGCAAAAATGTTGCGACTCCATATATGTAGAAATGATGCCGAAAAATGTGTGTACAAAATGTTAAGAAATAATTAGAAATGATTAAATTTTTTCTCACAATTATGTCTCTTTACTAATGTTTTAATGTTTCTTTAAATCACGCAAATGTAATGCATAAACAAAATAATTAAAAGATACAATAAGTTATTTTTGCTGATTTTTTACGATACATATAAATTTGGAAAAAGCATATTAGCTTGCAAAAATACTTTATTTAAAAAAAATTTATTTGTAACAAATTTTAAGTTATTTTAAATTATTAATTAACTTTATGGTTTTGCTACTATATAATAAATCTTTAAATGTATCTTTAGAATAATTTTTTATTTATACAATCCTTTATTTCAATTTGCGATTGTATTTAATTTTACAAATAGGGTACTGGTGTGAACAGAAAAAGAAATGAGAAAATGAACTTATTTAAAAACGTACCTCAATACATAAATTTTATTAAGGTATACATATGTTGATTTATTGTTTTTTTCCTTTTTTTAATGATAATGTTACCCTATTTTTTAATCTGCTTATAGCGTAGATTGAGTTTCGTATGATACTCAATTGCCAAATCAATTCATTGGCCCTATTATAAAATAGAATAATGTACATATTTACATTATTTACAACAATGTTCGTTATGAATAAGTGTATGAATAGTTTAACTAAACAATTGCACATTTGGACGTCGATGTTGGTTGTAGGTGGGCTTCTCTAGCTACCTGAATACCCATCGCATATCAAATCTTTTTTTTTACGAATAAACTCAGTGAAAATAACAGAAGACTAAACGTGCGATTTATTAATATAAAAGATAAATTTGATTAATTTGATATAAACGATGGAGTCAATTATTGAAAATTATTGACGCATTTCTATTTCCATATACGAAAAATATTTTAACCCTTTGTGCTTGAATATTGCTTGCAATAGGAATACTATATGCAAAAGGTTGTGGTATTACAAAAAATATATCAGAATATATTGAATGTTTACAAAACGCGCGAATAATAAAGTATTTCAGGGAGAGATTTCTCGTTAATAAATTCAACGTCGATTTTCCTTTGTTAATAGATAATGATAAAATTTTAATAATGACTTATTAATAATAAAATAATAAAACCTTAAGTTTGTTGCTATTTTTTTCAGTTACAACATTGAGATGATCACTTCAGATAAAAAATACTATTAAACTAATTAGTACTGCTAATTGTATTTCAAATTTAATAAACGTTATTTTTATTCACAAGAGAAACATAAAATCAACAAATTTTCTTATTTTTTACTTCTTCACATATCGTAACTATTAATTGATAAAATCAATTATGAATATCGTTTAAATATTTGTTTCCAAGAAAATTTGACTTTGTGTTCGAAAAAAATCTATTCCTGAAATATTCACGTCCAGTTACGACATCAATAGTATTACATATTATTGCAAAGAATTTAATTTACTTCTCACAGATATTCTGACTTTCTGGTTTACCCCTACATTAAATATAGATTAGAGTTGTAAAACATCACATTTACAAATTCTTCCATATACAAAGTTATATGCACAATAATAAATTTTATCTGAATTGTGTGATGAACTCCATTTACGAGTGGGACCTTACTATGAAAACTGATTTTTGTTCATCAACCACACTTACTTTCACTTTCACTTCCACGCTGGCCCAAGAGTACATTGTATAACATTATATATCTATTTTAATAATTCACGTATTCACAATATAATGTATATATATATTTTTTTATATATACACACACGTACACAGGCATCCTTTTCTTACTTTATCACGTTCACATTTGCGATTGTTTTCAGCGTACGATTGTTCTTATCAATACATAACGCCGTAAGATTTCTAGAACTAGATGGATATTTTCTGTCAAAATTTAATTTTTCAAAGTGATATTTCTGCCAGTTATTCATCTTACATTAATTGTCAACAACTTGTAATCTTAGCTGAGCAGTGAATTTCAGAAATAACACAAGATAAAATTACTTCCATCATATATATCCCTGATACTATTGAAAAAGAAATACTTCAAGTACAAAGAGTTAATATTTTTTAAACAGACTCCATTGTGATATATATATATATATAATATACACATGCAATGTATTCTTTTGCACAATTCGCTGTACTAATGTCTTTAAATTTAAATTGTTATCGAAATATCCATAAATTTTTACATAATCATGTTTTTCTTACATTTGTTAGTCATTTCTGGTCGCTTTTTTTTAAATTAATAGTTAAAACTCGTTTTTTAAATAAATGATGATTTGATTTGTACAAAAGTCAATCAAACAATCGATAATACGTCGCTAACATATTTCAGCCAGCTTTATATCCTCTTCAATATTGCTCCCCTACATCA
The DNA here is from genome assembly GCF_013373865.1 of Monomorium pharaonis. Classification (NCBI taxonomy): domain Eukaryota; kingdom Metazoa; phylum Arthropoda; class Insecta; order Hymenoptera; family Formicidae; genus Monomorium; species Monomorium pharaonis. The sequence continues at coordinate 8,497,049 of NC_050471.1, forward strand.
AAATAACAAACAGTCGTGAAATTTTAAACGTAAATCTGCACCTTTTGATTTCACAAGTGCGCTTATCTACTCAACCATATATCGACGCTACAAGACACTGGTCTGATTTTGCAAATGACATATGGTTTGATAGTACTCATATTTAAAAAGTACAATGAGTATCAGAAGAGAGTAAAACAACTGATTTTTATATTTTTTATGCCGTCGCAGCGCCAATGTAACAAATTCTCTAAAACCTATATCAGAAATAATACAATATAATGTTCTACATACATTATAATAAAAAGTTAATGTGATTTTAGACATACTGTAAATTTTTAAACTAAAACATTTAAAATCTGTTATTTTATATGTAACCAGATTTTTTAAACATGTATAAATAAGATTAATCATATAATGCATAATTATATAATTTAATTCCGTATGAAATTACTTTTTCATTGATTTTAAAATGTTCTTTTTTTATGGATTTACATTTTGGATTTACTCTGTAATAATATTGTATTAGTCACAGGTAAGATTAAATTATGCAAACTATTTGCAATGAAATTAAACTAAAATTGAGGAGTACAACTGTTTTGATTCATATTAGAGAGCAATATGTAAAGAACCAACACCGATCAGTCTTGAAATTATAGTAACCAATAATATATATATCGGTCTTATACACATTGCAAAATATATAAATATAGAAGAATAACAACTAAGATTTTCATAACTATTATGTAATAATCGATAGTTATAATATTATTTATATAGGCCCTTGCATAGAAAATTGATCGCAACTCAATACGAGTCATCCCATGCGTATATTGGGCTTACATTGGGTAAACAATGCACAGAAACTTGTAATATGTATATGCTTCTTGTGTAAAATAGATATTTGTAAAAAAGAAAATTCTTTACAATCATCGACACGTAAAGTGCTGTGTACCTTTGTAAATATTAATTGGATTAATTATCTGTATATAATAATTAATTACTATTAGTTGGCAAACGTGTTCTTTCATTGCGTAGCAAATTTTTTCTCCGCAAGAACTATTCGAGAAACTTTGTGACATGTATTATATGATAGTTAATCTTCATTAAAAATTTATATTATTAGCTTAGGTAATTGTAGTCTGAAGTCACTGGACCTACCAAATACGCAAACGTTTAAAACATACGCACGTATGACGTTATAAAATCCCAATCCCATATAATGAAGTTAATAAAGCTTGATAATAGGTATATATCATAGATAACAATTTTGATCTTTAGATATCTTCGCGGACTTACAAATTTTGCAAGAAAAGAAAGAGAGAACAGGACAAAAATAAATTTTAATAATTACGTAAATTCATGCATTTTTATAATAAAATTTTAAAAAACTTTAATATATAAATTTTATAAAATTTTTATTTCAACGCAATAAAAAATAACTATAATGTTGTAATAAATTGTTGGTAATTGAATTATAATATATATGTACATAACATATATAGCATGCTTTTTTTATAAGTTTTGAAATTACTATGGAACAAAGAAGTCTTTAGAACTTGCATGAATTTACTATCTTAAATATGCTTGGATATCTAAGGATTTGTCTTTTTAAGTTTCACGTTGAATTAAACTAAATCACATTTTAACATAATTTAAATATCTTATGCATACAAAAAATGGTATATTAATGAATTTCTTAGAAATAAAAAATACCCTCGTAGTCATTAACGAAAAAATAATATAACAGTTACTCAATAGCAATTTCATAAAAAAAATTAAAGGAGACTTTAAATAAAATAAAATTACTTGTCTAGAATTAAACCACACGGACGACAAAGTTAATAATGTCTCCGAATTATTTTACGTATGGCAAAATGCTTAAGTGTTACCATAAGACACTTTCGGATATATAAAAAATTCATGTACCTTTATAGTATTAATAATATTAAAAATGTACGGCATGTATATAACGTAGTATGTATTCTTCGTATATACGAAATTGAATAAAAACCCTTAACAGTAGACCCAGTGCTTTAGACTCAGCACTCGAATACCGTTACGGTGACTCAACTGTCTTCATTGTCATCGGCGCGTATACGCGTACAGCCGTACATATTCGTTAAATATATTTTCTTCTATCGCGCGTGTGTGAACGCGTTTCTCCGATCGAGTACAATGAAACATTGACTTGCCGTTATCTGTACGTCGATCGGCGCTAAATAATCTTAACTAAATTTCGTAGTACCGACGGTAATTGTAGCTATAATTTAGATTAGGGACAGTGAATCGCTAACCAGTTAGCACGACTGTCCCTCATAGAATTCAGACTGGACCGAGTTCGAAAACCGGTTCAAAACTAGGATTAACCCTTTTGTTAAAAACTTTGACGAGTTCAGTTTCTAACGCGAAACAACGTCCACTGCGTGGGCGTCAAACTCGAAACTTGTTACGATATTATATCCCAATACCCAATCAAAGTGTAAAAGCATATAGTTCCAGTTTCCTGAGAACTGTGTACGCTGTAAATCTCATTATAAGTACAGCGCGGGCGATTGCGCCGAGTCCCGACTGCGGGCGCAATGAGAGCGCCAAAGTGAACGTAGCAGATTGAGCGAACATTCAATTCTCGGTATTTACAGGCTCGCGCGCATGATGAATTCGCACGTGCTTGTTGTGATTGGACTTGGTGCCGCTGGACTTTCCGCATATGTGACACGTGTACGGTCGCGCACCCGAGTGCACTCGCAGATGCTCCTTGAGATAGTACGAGCGGTGGAAGGTCTTGTTGCAAACGTCGCACGTGTAGGCTTTGTTCTCTTCGTGCTCTTTCACGTGCCGCAGGCAGTTGTACTTGCGGATGAACTGCGCACCGCAGTAATTGCACGTGTACGGCCGCACATTTCGGTGGGAATTCATGTGCGCCGTGTAGTCGCTGTGACGATAGAACGCCGCGCTGCACTGATTACATTTGAACGGCTTGGTGCTGCGCGCCGCGTGCGTCCACTTGTGCAGTTGCAGGTTCCATTTGGTGCTAAACGCCTTGGAGCAGACCTGGCACTCGTATGGTCGCTCGCCGTTATGCACACGCATGTGCACCGCAAGCGACGATCGCAGATAGATACACTTGCAGATCGGGCACTCGACGTTCTCACTTTCGCGCTGAGCATCAGGAACAAATCGACGGTTGTGAGCGCGACGCATGTGACGTGTTAGGCTGGCCATATGAATAAATCGTTCGTTACAATAAGTGCAAGCCTTGGGTTTCTCGTCATGCGTCTCTTTGTGCCAGGCAAGCTTCTTTTTCGTGTGGAATACCTCGCCGCAGTGGCATATGTAATCTTTGAGTTTTTTCTTAATGTTCAAATGATGCCTGTTCTTGTGCTGGGTTAGATTCGAGTATCGGCGGAAGGTCTCATTGCACAGGCTGCACCGAACGGGTGCGTTGCCAGTGTGGCCGTTCGTGTGCTCCTCCAGTTTCTGCTTAGTGAGGAACGCCTTGTCGCACACAGTACACGGGAACGGTTTGATGCCCAGGTGACGCTTCATGTGAAGTTTAAAGTTTTGCTTGCGATAGAAATACTTGCCGCACTGTCCGCACTCTAACGGATGTATCTTTAGGTGTGCATTAAACAGGAACACTGACGGGAACTCTTCGTTGCATATCTGGCACTTAGCGGTTTCGCGTAAGCGCTTGTTCACTTCGGCGAGATGCATGCGCCGGTGATGCGCTTGTAAAGATTTCTCGCTGTTGAATCGCTGACTGCATATCGTGCAGACCACCTCGATGTTCGACGGTATCACCAAATTCTCGCCAATTTTCTGGTCGGTCTCAGCCTTCGTCAAGCCATCCGAGCCAGGCTGCGACGGTGGCTGCAGCTGATGCAGAAGCGGCTGCTGATGATGGTACATGTGCTGTTGCATGTGTATACTCGGCATAAATATGTCATCGAACATATTCATACGACTATCCAGCAACTTGATGTCCTTCACCTCTGGCTGATCTAACTGGTCTCTACTGCTACTGGGCATCGCGTCCTTGTGCACCGTTGTGCTGTGAACTCTACGCTCCTTTGGACAATCAAACACTTCGCTACAGTGGGAACATTTGAATGTTCGTTTGGTCGGTGTTTTTCGGTCCCGATCCAAAAACAAGCTCGAAGTAAAATGCGTGGCCAATGATCTGCTATCTAACAACGGCCCGCTGATCTCGTTGTCGGATCCTTCCGATTCCTCCCAGCTTTCTCGTGCCAACAGATCGTAAGAAGTGGACATGCGCGAAGATTCTTGACCCATGTACAACTGCACAACAAAAACGCATCTTAAAAACACGGAAACGCATTATACAAAGAATGTAATGCTGATCAATATATACATAACATAGATATTTATCAGTAATATTTTTAAGAAAGTTAAAAAGATTTGGAATTGACAAAAAAATTGGTAAATTTTAATTTATTAATATGGGCATAGAATATGGAAATAGAAATAAATATAAAATTCTTTTGTGTGAGTTATTTATTATATATTAATAATAAAAGACTAATTGCAAAATTATGAATAATATATGAATAATAATATATAAAGCTGCTGCAGTCTAATCCATTGGTGTAGTGTAAATTTGTGATTGTACAGATGATAATTCAAGAATAAATAGATATTAAAATCTTTTTTTATTAAAGAGCATTAAGTTTCTTACATAACTATATACATTCAACTTTATATTTTTTATTTACATTTTATATTAATAAAAAGCACTTTAATTTTTTGCATTTCCACTGCCATTTTATTAATTTTTACTTGATTTTTCTCAATTATAATTTATACACTACAGTGAGAAACTTTCGAAATATAATTTCCAAATATGCATTTGGCTCAATTAAATATATCAACCACAATCTTTGCAAAACCACAATTACACCGTACAATGGTTCAATCTTTACATAAATTATATTAATGTTTTGTAACTTTAAAAATAAATTTCTAATTGTAATAAATAGCATAAATAATTTATACACAAAAAGATTTTGCGTACTTAATTTATTTCTATATTAATAAATCAAAACTTATTGAATTTTTACCATTTCAAATCTTCCTATCCTTCTTAAATGGACCAAATACTTCCTGTTTTATTCGACTCAAAATATAGTTTCTTTTCTCACTATTATTTTATCTAAAAACATTTTCTCTAACATTTAATGACTTTATCTGTTGAGACTTGTTTTCTATAATGTTTTCTAAAAATTGTTTTTTTTTTATTGATCGAAATGATATAATCGTAAATTTAAAATAGAACAGCAAGGTAAACTTGCATAAATTTTGACTTACAATCACGGATACATTTAATTTTTATATAATTAATTTTTGTGTGTGTGTGTGTGTGTGTACACACACACACACACACACACACACACACACACGTTTGTTACGTTGCTACAATATAACGCGCGCGTTATATTGTAGCAACGTAACAAAATAAAATTTTATTAATTTTTCAGTATAATATTTTATTATTATACTATAGTATAAACATGACAAAACATTTTAATATATATTTATGCCATGATAACAATCATGACAATTTCAACAAATTCATAATTTCGTAATTTTAATTTCATAATTTCGTAGTATAATTTTGTATTTCGTAGTTATTTTATAAGAATAATATAACAAAATGTTTAACAGTATTATTCATTTTAATAATTGGCTTTGAAATATATACAAAGAATAATTTTATCATAATAAATTAATAATTGTGAAAAATTAATTTAATAATTAATATCTTGATAATATTCAATAAATCTTTTAATCAAATATATATTTATATCATAAAATGAACAGATAAATAAAAAAATGTTTAATATGTTGTCTTTTATCACACTTTAGCAAAATCTACTGCATTATAAATACCAGTTTATGCAATGAATTAGTGAATACAAAAAATGATAATTGCAAATATTCTTAATTAATCTTTTAATCATAAAAAAATTAATGTATTATATTTTTTATTGAACATTAGAAAAATCTACGGATGCAATTACGAATCAAAATGTTTATGCAATATCTTCGTAAATAAAAAAAAAGATTGCAAATACCGCACGCGTGCGAGTTGCATCATAAATGATACAAAGATGGGAATAAAAAACTGCACGTGCATACAATGAATTTAAACATCGTATCACGTATATGAAAACGTCGCGACTTAATTAAGTTACAAACCTGCCACGCGGACTGTTCCGTGCAACCATTGCTCTCCTGCTCCGACAATTCGCCCCTGGGCGGCATAGTCTCGTCGGCACGCATATTAATACTCTTCACTTCCTCGTCGATACCTATTGCACCCTCGCTACTCGCCATAGATTGCTGGCTGGTCGCGCTCACCGCCTTCTGGGACGAGTCACTTATAAACGTACTAGGAACTAATATTTGCAGTCCGTCGAACTCAAAGACGTTCATCGGCCCGGCATGAGCGTCCTCGTTTATGTTGAGCAGTTCCATCGATTGCTTCGGCATCAGCGACTTGGCCGACGTGGAGTGAAAGTTCCTGGATTCGGTCGTGCTGCTGGTCGTGGGATTTATCGACTCGGATAGATTCAGAAGGTTCTGGTGTGTCGTCTTGGTGCTCGTCGTGATGGAGTACGACTCGTGCATCAAGACGGACGACGGTTGCGAGTGTATTACGGGGAACGAACTGATGTGTTCGGTTATCACTGACTGATGGTACGCCGCGTAGTTGCTGCTGCTGCTAGATTGCTCCTGAATCTTGGCGACCGCGCTCTCGCACACCGCCATCTGTGCTCCACCTACGTTCTCCTGATGATGACGCTGATGATCAGTCTTGATTTTCTCCTCCTCTTCCTCCTCCTCCTCTTCTTCTTCCTCATCCTCCTCCTCTACCTGAGAACAATCGATCGGATCCTTCTCCGCAATGCCGTCCTTACTATCCTCGTCGTCGTCGTGGGTTGCCACACTGTCGCTGTCCACGTGATGAAACGAGTGCATGGACGTAGTTGGCGAGCAGGGTTTGCTGAGATCCTTCCTGACTCTGAGCACGGAAATCCCGCTGATCGTGGACAATGGCGTGTGCGATCGGACGCCGCCGCCGCCGCCACAGTCCGCAAAGGGCGTGTGCGGACTGGGAATCTCGTCGATCTCCATGTCCGCCTCGTCGAAGTTGTCCTCCTCGTCGATCTTCTCGTCCTCGTCCACGTCCTCGTCCTCCTCGTCATCGTCGTCCTCGTCGTCGTCCTCGTCGTCGTCATGCATGGCCGACGAAGCCGTGGCGAAATCACCGGCGCCGCGGAGATCCTCGCATGACCCGTGCTCCGACCGCGAGCACGTGCTGTAACGACGCTGCTGCGCGACCCTCGCCGCTGCGCGGCTTCTTCTCCTCGCCACCGGGGACGCAGGTGCTGAAAGACTATACTTGTAATTATCCGTGTGAAAGGTTCTCTCCAATCTCTCCAGCGCCTCGTTGATCTTCGAGCAGTCCATGTCTTTGTATGACGACGACGATGACGACGAGCCGTCGCCGCACGATTTCCCCAGCATTCCGCCCAGTTCCTCGTCGGCCGGCACGTAATCGTTCTCCTGCTCCTGTATGTCGGGCAGTATGTGGTCCTTTTCGTGGGAGCCCGGAATCGTGACCACCGTGTCGTGAATCACACTCTCTTCTCTGTCCAGCGTCATGATGCCACCACCGCTTTTCTCCTTTTCCTCTTCCTCCTCTTCCTCCTCTCTCAATCTTTCCCGATCGTCGCTCTCCTTCTGCGAAAGCGAGGCATTATTGAGTTCCGTCTCCATTATCGTGATCAAATTCTCCAGTTTCTCCACAGAATTCAGCTCAGAGGGTTGAACCGAGTCCTTCAACGTCGCGTCCATCGCAATCAAATCCCGTGGCAAGCTGACGTTGTTGCTGCTGCTGCTGCGACTCGCGGGTCTTTCGTCGGTCATCATTTCCATCGATTCGACGCAGCCCGTGGAATCGACTGCATCGGCCGTCCCGCAGTTGTGTATCTTCCCGGATATGCTCATATATGTTTCCTCCTGCTGTGTAAACTGTTGCTCCGATTGTTCGTACGTGACGGTTTTGCAGTGCAGGTGGTCTACGGCCGAGACTATGTCGCTCGACGGTTCTTCCTCTTCCTCCATTACATCCGGCAACACGCTCTCCACCTTGTTGTCAACGCTGTCTATGGCGCAGGCGATCGTAATGGATCTGGGAATGGCATTGTAGTGCGCGTCGTGGTGCTGTTGCATCGTGCCTCCGCCACCGCCGCCGTCACCAGGAGGCGTGGAGGAGCAGCTTCGCGTGCTCTGCTGCTGTTGTGCTGCTCCTCGGTGATCGATAGACAGCAACGCACCATTATCACCTCCTTCTTCTCTCGCTCTGACAATGGACGCGGCGGTCTCGCTCGGCGACAGCACGGATGGCGACGCCGAAAGGCTCACGGAATCTGGCGTGATAACCTGGCTGGCCTCGGGCTCCGCGGGATCCGGCAGGATCTCCGGTAGGATCTGTTTCGGCTCTGGACTATTTACAGGGACTGTCAGGGTCCTAACGTTGCTACTCTCACATCCTCCGGTGGCTCCCATGGTGACCACTGGTGGTCGAGTGACCCTCGTCGTCGCCGTCGCCCCAGGAATAGCTGCAACCGGTGAGATCATTTGGACGGTGGGTATTTGCTGTTGGTACATACCGTATGGATTGTACAGCATCTGCATCATCTGATTGGCCTGCGGCGCCATCGCGGCGTACTGCGGTATCATCATGGTCCCATTGTTGACAAATTGCTGATAACTGAACGAGGTGAACTGTGGTGGTGGATGCATCATGGTGCTTATGGGTGGGCACTCGAAGATGGGTCCTACGGGATATGGGGAGGGTGCAGAGATGTGCGTGTTCTGCGAGACCTGGGAGGATGTAGCCTGGGGCGCAGCCTGGATCGAGGTAGGGGTGGTCTGAAGCGTGGCCTGCGACTGCAACGATAATGGTAGCGACGTTCCCACCGACGCTGGTAGAGCCTGCTGCTGCTGCTGTTGCGTTTGCAACGAGGAGGTGCTGGCTTTGATGAGAGCATCTATAACCTGTTCCTTGGGATGAGTGTCCAGATGCTTCTGCAGACTGATGCCCTCACGCAGGTACAGAGTACACACGGGACAGGCCACGGCCCCGCCGACAGGCGTTCCCGCACCGTTGAGCTCCATCGTTTACCTACGACCGGCGGTACTGATTTTCGCAAACACGATACAAGCGAAACCTACGACGACCTAGAGCGGAAGAACGTTCCACACGATCTATGACGTAGCCGACGACGTAGCGATGAGCGGACCTTCTCGTACGCAGGCATTCGCTTCTTCAAGACCGATCGCAATCGTGTGTTCGCCCGTGTATGTGTGTGTATGTGTATCGTGTGTACGTATGCGGTGTGTACGCGTTCTTTCTCTCTCTTTCCCTTTCGCTCGCGCTCTCTCTTTCTCTCTCTCTGCCCGTTCTGGCCACGCTCTTCTCTCTTCGTGTTTTTGAAACGGAACAATCGTCGCCGGGGCGGCCGTCTCGCGTCACATCTCGTCGCCCATCGGTCCGCGGCACGCGGTCGCGCACGCACACGGCACAGCTGCACACCACCGCTGTGCCCCAAAAATATCGACGTCCATGGCTGTCCCTGTAACGCCTGACAGCCGTACGCGCGCGGTGCTGCCGTGTGTCCTCCGTGTGTGGTGTATGCGGTGTGTGCCGCGAGACAACAGCGACGGTGGCGGCGGCGGCGGCGGTGGCAGCGGCGGCGGCGGCACTGGCTCGCCGCCACCAGACAAATCGATATCCTGTTAAATCGCCAGCCAGCCAGCCACCAGCCTCCCCAGCCTGCCTCTGCCTGCGCTTATTAAATTACACCTGCCTGCACGCGGCGCGGTCGACGCACGACGGATGGACGGACGCGTGTGCTTGGGGACGACACGACACGACGCGGTGCGGCGCGGTGGCGGCGGCGGCGGCGGCGGCGGCAGCGACGGCGACGACGACGATGACGACGACGATCCGAGCACACGTCGCAGCACTCGCGCACGCACACGGCTAGCCCCACAGCACGGCAATTATCGCGACGGCATGTCTCCTTCCTTCCTGTTCCTCCCCTTTGACGGCACCACGGTCCCGGCCCCCCAAAACACAACAGAAAACAGCGACGGGGCGATGATGATTCCGCCTGGGAATGGGAGCGACAAGAGAGCCACCCGTGGGGGGCTACGTGGGGGTGGCGTGTGGCGCCCCCTGGCGCCTTGCCACCCACGGCGTTCAAGCGAGATTACGCGTGTGACACCTGTTCCCCCCCCCCCCTCCTCACTCGTTAGTATCGACGAATCCGCGCATGCTCGACGAAGTGCCGCTTTCATCGAACTTAACTAGCGCCGCGCAACGTGCAATGCCAATTTTATGCGTTTAAAGGCGCTAGCACCGCATCGCCGATCGAGTGGCGCCAATTTTAAAAAATTCAATTTTAAGTTAGAATTATAGAGCGATTAAAATTAAAATTTGAGGTTTTAATTGTTCCAATTTATTACCTATATTATTTATTTTTATTTATTTAGAAAAAAGATAAAAATACATATATGTTTACACTTAAAAGTAGGCGAAAAACCCATTTTTCTTAAATAGAACTTAAAATATATGCGTTTATAATCAAATAAATATTACAAATATTTAAATTATTAAGCTGATTAAATTTGTAAATTGCAAACTGCAAAACTAAAACTGATCATATTATTTTATTTTTTGTTTATTTTTTTAACTCATAATTTATTTATGTAAATATAAAATACTTTAAATTAATCATTAATTTTTAAACAAAAATAATACGTTGTTAAGGAGAAAATTTCCAATATTTTTAGTTAAAACCTTAATATTATTCATATAATATAATTTTTTAATTTAAACCTATTTATAAATTAATATTTGAAATAAAAAATTATTTAAATTATTATTTTAAAATTTTTCTGTTTGACAACAATAAAGTATAATTTGCAGAAAATAGATAAGGAAAACGAAATAATACAATAAATTTTAAGTTTTGCAGTTGGCTATTCTTAAATTTAATTAAAGGGATATACATGCATGCATTAGCTACAATTAATTGTTAAATCGCGTTCTGTGTACGAGCCATTAAATTAATTACATTATAGATTAGATTAAGCGAAAGCTTTCGATTGCGAAATCGCATATTCTTTACTATAGTTTCTTTACAATACTATAGAAATAAATCATGATAATTTCGAAAAAAAAGAAAAAAAATTAAGTACAAAAAGTTTAAAAATAAAATAAACATGTAAAAATGTGTTAATAAAAAATAACAAAAATATCCATACATGCGATATGTTTGCGATATGGAAGCTACTCGAATAATCAAATCACATTAGTTTGCTCTTTGCAGTTAATTTCTTGTAGCTTCTAAAATTTCTTATTTTTCCCTTTCATTTTTTTTCAGCGTTTGTATTTTATTTCAAGTGTAAATAGTATTTACACTTGTAGCGACAAGGAACAGATTGATACGGACACACACACGAGTTTACCAGTCATATAATTCGTCATGACCACAGACATTAATATTATAACCATGACGAAGTGAATAGCTGTCATCCCCCTCTTTCTCGTGCTTTCCCCTGATATATTCATTATTTATTGTATTATCCTATATGCTGTTAAGTGTGAGAAAATCGACACACTGTAACTCGAGGGGTTAGCTTGTAGCAGCGTTACGTTGCAGTTTCGTGCTCCTTTTTTACGTTACGCTCGAGCGAAAAGATTTCTTTTTTCTCTCTCTTTTTCGTACAAATACATTTAATCCGATGATGTTTACACTGCGCGTCGTGAGTGCTGCGTGCCACATCGTATAACCTCCAAAGCAGTGCGTGACAACAATTTTTATCGTGTTCTTTATAGATTTTCTCCGTTTTACAAAGCTATGGCGGGATGTTACGACAAGCTGTCGTGGACGGGTGAGTTTTGCCATTTATGACAGCGTAATGTATTACCGTCAGATTATTTAATTCTAAAATAAACATCAATACTAACGTTGCGTTCTAAAAATTATGAATGGTACGTAGCGTTGGACATATGCTTTACAAAATTTGTAATATTTAACTAAATAGATTTTTAAAATAAAGTTTTTATATTAAGAGGTAATTTAATCTAATTTTGCAAAAAGTTTAGCTAATTATTGTTGAATAAATTTTATATTGTTAGCATGTCTCTAATTTGTTTTTTGATATATTGTTGCATGTATTTTATTTGGTTTAAATATTTTAATATTTTTTTTTATTTATTAATTTATAATTATATTATAATTTATATTATAATACTTTAAAGCATAAAATAAAATAAAAATGTAAAACTCAATAATTTGCTAAAATCAAACATATACTATTTTTGTAAATTTATTAAAATTAATGGTATTGCATTTAGAACCCTTATATGTTTCTGATGATAACTCTTTGTGATTTTGTTATATAGAAGTGCGAGATTTATTGAGAACTTGGAGAGAAGATTCTGAGCGCCGAAGTAAAGATGTAGTAGACTTTTGGGAAAATACATTGATGGGAAAGATTGATCGTTTAGGCAATGAAAGTATAGTCACTCAATATTTATTTTTTTATTTAAAACTTCCTTAAAAATTATATGTATATTATAAATGTTTAATATTTTATCTTTTATTATTTAGAGTATCTGGTTCTGGAACAAGTATGTGTAGCTGCATTGGACTGTTATCGATTACCATTAGCTGAATACTGCATTAAAATTTTAATGCGTGCATTTCCTGGCAGTTTACGCGTTCACAAATACCATGCTATGCATTTAGAAGCATTAGAAATGTAATAATTTTATTAATAACTTATTATATATGTATAAATGTATAGTAATATTTATTCTGATGTTTGATTGACATTGTTTTCTAGGTACGATGAGGCAATGGAAGTTTTGGATTCTATTATAAAAAGAGATGAGACCAATGCAGCACCAAGAAAACGTCGTGTTGCCATTTTAAAAGCTCGTGGACGTATTCCAGAAGCAATTAAAGAGCTTACAGAGTATCTGAAAAGGTTAGTGATACATATTTTTTTCATACTTCTAAATACAAATGTTTCAAAATTTTATAAAATTATATAAAGTTTATAAATTTAAATTAAAATATAAATTATTCATCATATTAAATTTAAATAATTTACATATTTAGATTTATGAGTGATCAAGAAGCATGGCACGAGCTGTGTGACTTATATTTACAAGAACAGGAATATTCTAAAGCAGCTTATTGCATGGAAGAACTTATATTGCATAATCCACACAGTCATTTAATTTATCAAAGATATGCGGAAATAAAATATTCTCAGGTAGTATATGTATCCACCTTTGACTATGTAAGTATGGACTGCTAGCAGCCTATTTTCCCCATTAGAGCAAGTGAGGTATCTTCTGTATCTAACATGACAACAATCTGCAGCGCTACCAAATACCAAAAACCCAGGAGTTTTAAACAATTTTAAATGCCACGAGGTTATGTTCAGCACAGCTATAGAGATCTATCATATGTAAGTGAGTATCGTCGAGCATAACGTCACAGTATAGGTATGTGTGTGTTTGTGTGTGTGTACACACACACACACACACACACACACACACACACACAATTGATAGCGTCATACATTAGTTCACCATTTTCTTGTTTGGTATCTTGTAGTGCTGCAAATGTTGACTATGGGCTGCTAGCAGTCCATACTTAAATAGTCAAAGGTATCCACAGTTTTGACATTTTTATGATGCTAATATATGCTACTCATAGTAATTTACCTAGATTAGCATAAAAAGTCTAATATTTGATTATTAAATTAATATACATATTAGATATTTTTAAATATTTGTAAAAAGTTTATAAATTTAGATATTTTTTAATGTAAAAAACTCATGTAAATTATACTTTATTCTTTAGGGTGGATTTGATAACATGGAACTAGCAAAAGCTTACTTTTGCCAAGCTGCGAAATTAAATCCAAATAATATTAGAGCTCTATATGGTTTGTTATTAGTAAGTTTCATTATTACATTATAATGCTACATAGCAATTATAAAAAGTTTTGACATTCTTACGAACATTTATCTAATTTCAGACAACAAATAATATTGCGACATCACCTAAATGCCCTTCATCCAAGAAAAAAGAAGCAATGAAACTAAGTGAGTGGGCTAGTAAACAAATTGAGAAACAATATGAAAGTAAAGTTTCAAATGAAGATATTAAAAACGTAGAACGTCTACTAGGACAATTGCAACTTGAAGCTTAGGTATTATGTTGTTTAACTATATTCTTATATTTTAATTTTTTAAGAAAAACATACGCGCGCTCAAATAATATATGTTTGAAGATATTGTAATAACGATTTCCAAAGAATCTACTGTAAATGTGAGGAATTTTAAATACGTTTTGTAATGGTGTACGGTTAAAAAGAAGTAACAAAATCTAATCAAAATAATTTAATTTAATTAGTATTGTTTCTTACTAATTTTCGTTATATAACGTATGTACATTACGGTTTAGGAAATTTTATCTTGTTTCAGGTAATTTTACCAATGTCCATGTACAATTGTATATGTTGATACATTAGTTAATTCATCTATTAGTATCGTCGAGTTTCAAATGCACAATACGTAAATATCTGCTGAATATACATTCGTATTTCTATACATTATTGTATATTGTATTAAGTAAATGATGATAATTATTAATCCTTTGTAATTGTGATCACTTGCAATTCTCTGTAACTCTGTTTAATATCATCGTTATTACATTGTTAATTATTATCGGTTATATTATACATATTTATGCAATAAAAAATGGCGTTGGATAGAAAGGATATATCATGTGTGCAAAAAATATCATTTATTTCTAAATCTTTGCAATATTTAGCTTTGTTTCCATATCAACTTTTAAAACTACTTTGTACATAATAAACAAGAATTGCAAAATCAGATAGCCACACTTTGTCAATATTTTTAAATAATTATATATACTCGCAATAAGAGAAAGATATATAAAAGTGAAAAAAAGGTCTAGAATGTCTGCTTTTTTAATATAATACTGTTTTAAAAAATATTACAATCATCTTTCAGTAACTTCTTTGTTACTACGTTCCCATTCATCTCGTCTCTTCACTCTTTCCGCAGCTTTCCTCGTTCGTTTTTCCTTCCTAGTTTCCTCACGTAATGCAAAATATTTCTCACGGAAGTCAGTTAAATTCATGATAACACTCTTGTCTGTTGCCTGCCGTCAAACATATTGATTAAAAAAACATATACTTTATATAAAACATATAATTTAATCATATCAATGAAATGCAAACTAACAGAAAATGAAAGTAAAACTCGATTTTAATTTCGAAAAGAAGAAATTTTTATATATGTATAAAAAATTCTATTCTATATCTTTATACTTTGAAATTCTTTATAGATGTGATGCAAAACTAGGTAAGAGTATACTTTTGTTACAATTTATGAATATGTACCTCTGGTTCTTTAACTTTCTTATAAGTTAATAATCTTCTGCTAGTGTAGTTGCTTAATATTTGTTCAGAATTGGCTATTAGCTTCAAGCAAGAATGTGCTGGTAATTGGTCTTCTGTATATTGATCTCTATAAATCAAATTTGACAACTTTGTCTATCAGTTTGTAGATATTTAACAACTGGTTAATAATTTTTAAAACTATAATAATTCTTTACATATTAAATAAGTGTAAATATATACCTAAACAATGGATACCAACAGACCAGTCTACCCTGAAGTTTCAAATGTCTTGCAGAAAAGCACAACAAATCTCTATATATTTGATTTAGCCCATAAACAATTTTTGAAGGAATGTGAGAAGTTGCTTGATGTTCCTCTATCACTGGATTAATTTTCATAGTACCTATACGTTCTGTAGCCTCCCTTATACCGTAAGGTGCTGCAAGACATTTTTTTCTTTTTTTAATATTAAATTCGCATCATAAAATCAAATTTTACTCCTAAATCTTATTGAATGATCTATTCACACAATAATTTATATTTTAAGATTTTTTATGCAATATTTATACTCACGATCTGTTATAATAGCATCTATTCGGAAATTTGCCCGCCACAGTGGATATGAAAAATCTGCTACCACAACATCAAGATAATGAGAACTCATTCCATATTGCTGCATATTCGCTGCGATACTCTCATCTTTTTCCCTTGTCTTGATACAATTATATATTTATTAATTCAATACAATCATTCAACGATTTATTTGTATTATTTTGTACATGTGTTTTTCGGCACCTTCTTTCATGTTAGATCACAACACTTCTGAGTTAACTTATAAATTATTTTTATAAATATAAAAATATTCCTCAATTGTGTAAAGTATTGAATATTTGAATATTTTATTTAAAAAATTGTATATAAATGTTACAATTAACATTTATTATAACGCTTTCTTAGGTTTCAAAGAAATGTGCTGAATCATTTGTCTTGAATCGCGTGTTGGGGGTTAATTTAATATTGTATAGAAATTTCATGTGCGAGAGAAACAATAATTAAACTCTCTTTAGCAATACCTTCTGCGATATCCGTGTAGGTCTGGTACGGCCGTGAAGCATTAAAAAATCAATATCTGTTCCAAACGTATATCCTCCAAATTGAGATGCAGCAATTAACAAAGAACCTGTCCCCACAAACGGATCGAAAACTAGATCCCCATTTCTAATTTGTGCCTGATTTGCCATTATCAGCGACAGCTGAGGATCCATTGATGTATTTCCTATAAATTTCCTAGTTTTTAGTGACAACTTTTGAATTAACTCTCTCTGACCATCGGCAATCTATAATAAAATGATATTACAGCCTATAAACATTTTATGTATAATTGCATTACTCACCCATCTTCCAAAGAAGTATTCATGAGGTTCCTTAGGAATGTTATTGGGATTAAGTCCATAATATTCTATATAGTACAGAGTAATATCCGGATTTTTCAATTTAACTGATCCTTCAAGGGGTAGATAACTGAAAGACTACTCCCCCACAATATTGGATTAAATTTAGGTGTATTTAAGTGTATTAAATAAATAATTGTATTTTATTGCAATTTTAGGATTAATATACATCAAATCACATAACTGAGAAATATCTACTTACTTCAATTTTATTTATCTTCTCACGTTGCGAAAAATGTTTACAAAAAGTCTCCACCACAATTTTAAATGATTTTTTCTTATCTCTTGTCATAGCCTCTGAATTTTTAACCGAGTAAGATTTTAAGGAACTATGTAAGTCTTCATTTCGTTTACCTTGTCCCCAAAGTTCCAAACAGAAGCGCAACGAGACTGCCCTACTGGCAACTTGATGCACTGCACTTTCGTTAGGTAAATCTACAATCCAATAAGGCTAAAAAAAAATTGATAAATTTATCTTGTTCATACCATACATTATTTGTTTCTATATACTAACAATTTAAATCTTATAAAAATTGATATATCTTTATATTTTTTTGTATAAGTTGCATATTGAATTATGTGTGTGTGTGGGTGTGTGGGTGTTAAAGTACCGTTAAAGTACAATGTTTGTATTATTATAATAGCATCTTAAATCATCAGCATCTTTCTCATTTGCATTTAAATTATGTCACAACTATTGTTAGCTCACAAAATATAAGTAGCAAAAAAAAAAATTTTGTAAAGAAATCTTTTAAATCTATTCCAATATAAAGAATAAATATATAAGCTGAAAAAGTGTTACATATTATTGTAAGTACTTAATAACATTCATACTTCCTTACATGTTCCTTTGGTTTCATTATTGCACATGGATTAATGTTAAACATGTCAAATATAGATTCTATTTCCTGAAAAATAGAATAAATATAAAACCAATATTCAATTTTGTATATAAAATACATATTTATAAAAACCATCAAACATTGAAACAAATTACAAAAAAATTAGAAATAAATTTTCTTCAAATGTAATACAACATTTTTACATACAAATATAAAAAATACATTACATCTACAATAAAAACAAAAATTAAATTACATTTCTTTTCCAATATAAAATTTACTAAAGCAAAAATATTGTAATTTATTTCACTATAACTAAATATAAATATTCTTTACGAATAAAAAATAAAAAAATAAAAATTTATATTTTTTGAAAATACAGAATGTAAATTTAAAAAAATTTGGCACACAATATACTGAATACAGTAATATTTTTAATATTACTTTATAATACATAATCATTAAAATTTGATAAGAAAGTACTTACGGCTAATCGAAAGTCCACGTGTTCATGAGCAAACCAAAAGAGATATCTTTTCAATTGATTGCTCATTTGTAAGATCACTTAATATTGTAAATTGTTATATCAAATACCGTGTTAAACGGAACTTCAAACGAAACGTGTTATTGTTGATAGTAACCTAACCTTAAATCAACCGATCAGATGTTTAGGCGGTGACTATAAATTTCATAAGATTAGAAAGTTCAATATTCTGGTTGCATGATTGGTGAATTACTGTAGAAATACACTGTTTATAGTGATGCGTTCTTTCAGTATCCTTTAATACGAAACACGAGGGAGAGAGATGGACATCTCCTCGAGAAAAGTAATTGGTCTGTTCTTTCTAGCTGCACTGTTACACTGGTGCAATAAGTTAGAATGAGAAAAAATATACTTGTCTTACTTTAACTTATTGCACCGGTGCAACAGTGCAGCTAGAAAGAACAGACCACATGTATCGATTGACCAACACGTGATTTGTAGGTTATCCCTAGCGTTCCTGTAAGGGATACCATCGCACGTTCGTAAACATTATAACTATCTGTTTGTTAAGGCGATTTTTGGCGCTCGTTTGGTACATGCATCAAAGCGTACTAAACTGTACTAGAACCAATAACATATAAGTAAAGTTTTATCTTATTGGTACAGTTTGGTACATGTACTAAACATCGCCAAAAATCACCTTTAATTACCAGAAATTTACAAATGACTGGTCCTTTATGATATAATTTCCAAAGTGTACTTCCAAAGAATGCTACGAGTACTTCAGAGACAAATCTTACGAAATGCCAGGAAATTGAACACATGGTCGCCCCTTGCCACGGCATTTAATTCTACTGTCAAAGATGAGAGTCACCCGGCAAGTATGTCAGAGAAAGAAGTGGTAAGTCTCGAAAAATTCTAATTTAATTGCGATTTAATTTTTTAACTCTAAATTTTCTGGAGCTGACAATGGGTCTGTTGAATCTGCCAATTATAAAGCTTGAATTATTGTTATTAAAATAAACTTATATTTATTCTTTTTTTATATGAGTTATGCCATTTTGTTTCCTTGAAATTAAATTAGTGCCTTTCAGTCAAAATAAATGATTTTTTCAGAGCCAGCATCAGTAACTGGCATACATTTTAATGTTACTTTTAAAGGTTTAAAAGTTTTTTTTATAAAACAAATTTATTAAAATTAAAATAAAAAATAAGCTCAGTATTTGTCAAAATGAGTATCAAGTTGATATGACTTTTTAATTAATATTTCAATTAAAACATAATAGAACTTTTCCTAATTTTATACTGCATTAACAAATTATATTTTGCATTATATCTTACTAATTAAAATTGTCTTCAAGGGATTGTTTTGCATACCAGAGTTAAAAACTGAAAATGGCTTTGTTATATTGAAAAATTGTGTGTTGGCTGAAGTCAATGTTCTCATCGAGGAAGCAACGAGCAAGAATAGAAAGAGAAAAATGGTAGAGATATTTGATGAATTGTCCAATACGCTATGTAAAGTAGCTGATATGGCAGAGTTTATTAGGATTGCTCATCCTGATCAACGATATGTTCGAGCTGCTGAAGACGCTTGTATAACTATTAGTGGTGTAGTTGAAAAGTGAGTTTACTTTTGAATGTTGAGGAAAACAAGTTGTTTTAATTATTTCTATATTATATTTATATCAAGCATTTAATTGCTATGTTGCAGTTTAGAAATTATATTTTTTATCTTTTATGTTATTATATCACATTAATTTTTATTATTACATTATAATAATTATTGATTTTGATATATTATGAATTTTTCTAAAATTTATATTTATAATATATTCATAATATAACAAAATATAACAAAAAATTCATAACAATAAATAAATTAAATTAGTGTCAGTCAAAATAAATTAAATGAATTTCACAGAGCCACTGTCAGTAACTATGGTATAGATTTTACTATCACTTTTAAAGGTTTAAAAACGAGTTATACACACACACACACACACACAACTCTTACACTCAATAAAAAAAATTAAAGTGACATAATGTTATATAATAAAAAATGTAACATTTTAAAGACATTATTGAATTATCAAAATTGATTTGCAGACTGTGGTACTATGTTTATAAATTGAATATATATTTTGTAGACTAAACACACATCGTGAGTTATACGATTCGCTAAAACAAGTGACAAGTAATGGTGATATTCAAGCAACGTCTGATATAGATGATCATGTAGCCAAATTATTTCTGTTTGATTTTGAGCAATGTGGTATACATTTGCCGGAAAGACAGAGAAGAAGAGTGGTGGAGCTAAACGATTATATCTTGCAAGTAAATATTTTTCAATGATATTCTAATTGTCAGATCCATAAATGTGCTGTTCCTTAGGTTGGTCAAAAGTTTATGGCTGGTGCCGTTGCCCCAAAAACAGTTAACGCCGATGTGTTACCTGACATTATTAGGCAGTAGTAAGTGCGTTAATTTAAGTGATTTTTTCGTCATTTAACTAAATTCTACTGTTTTGTTTAAAACTTTTCAAAGGTGTAAGCTTTAGAAAAGTACCTCGTTGATATCGGATACATTTCACAGTTTTATAACGGAGAATGGTCAGATATTAGTGCAAGGATTTTACACAGACTCTTCTAACACCGCTGTTCGCGAAGCAGCGTATAAATTATTTTTATTCCCGGATAAGGAGCAAGAATATTTGTTGCATGAACTCTTGCACTCTAGGCATCTATTGGCAGAATCATGTGGATTTGTGTCGTACGCACACAGGTGATTTCGGAGTACTATTTTTTGAACAAAAACAAGAGTATTTGTAATTGTAAATTTATTATTATAGAGCTGTAAAAGGGAGTACGGTAAAATCGCCGGATGTCGTAAAGGAATTTCTCAATATATTAAACGACAATTTGCAGCCTAAAGCGTTACAAGATTTTCAAGAGATGCAAAAGATGAAAAATGCTGAATCACGAATAAAACAAGTTTGTATCTATCTATAATCGTACGATATTTATTATAATATGATACTATTTATGTGTATTCCATTTATGTTATTCTATTCATGTAATTATGTGAAATATAAAGCAATTACAGTTTTTAATTCTGATATGTCTTCTATTTCACCAAAATTATTTCTCTTTTTATTAAACAGAAATTGATGCCATGGGATACTCCTTATTTCATGGCAAAGGCGAAGAAAGCTTGGTTAAATACTTCTACCACCGAATTTACTCCATACTTTTCTCTTGGTGCTTGTATGGAGGGTTTAAATTTCCTTACACAATCATTGTACAAAGTTAAGCTCGAATCTGTCCCAGTTTTATCTGGAGAAGTATGGGCAACTAATGTTCACAAATTAGCTGTAATAGATCAAGAGGAAGGAATCTTGGGTTACATCTACTGCGATTTCTACGAAAGAGCAGGAAAGCCTAATCAAGACTGCCACTTTACGATCCAAGGTGGAAAGCAGCTTTCAGATGGCTCTTATCAGGTATAAATTATATTTAAAAAAATATATACATATATGTATATGTATATATATATATATATATATATATATATATATATAAAATTATTTTTTTCAAGAATGTGTAGATATAAATTCTTATATTTTCTATTCATATTTTTGTATAATTACATGAAATTATAACAATCTTATAGTGGCGTTATCATTAATTTTAGATTCCCATTGTTGTACTTATGCTATCTTTGCCGCATCCACGTTGGTCAAATCCATGTTTATTGAGTCCGTCATCCGTAGACAATTTGTTTCACGAAATGGGACACGCGTTACACTCTATGCTCGGTCGAACGAAATATCAGCATGTTACCGGTACTAGATGCAGCACAGATTTTGCGGAAGTGCCAAGTATATTAATGGAATATTTTGCGAGTGATCCTAGGGTAAATATCCAATAATATAATGTGGCATGAATTACTGCAATGTCTGAAATTATAAGCTTGCTGCTATTACACAATGTTTTAATTCATCTTCGCAATCATAGGTTGTATCGAAGTTTGCAAAGCATTTCCAAACTCAAGAACCGATGCCAGAAAACTTATTGCACAAACTATGCGCTTCGAAGAACATCTTTTATGCCTCCGAATTACAGAATCAAGTCTTTTATAGTATGTTGGATCAAGTGTATCATAGTGGTAAGCTAACGAAATCTACCACTGAGATTTTAGAAGATGTACAAAAGGAATATTACGGCCTTCCATACGTGAAAAACACAGTATGTATTTTCATTAGTTCTACATTAATTTTGGATCATAAAATTGCGCATTTACAAAAAAATAGCTATAACAGAAGTTTTAAAATTCTTATGATTTATTTGCGAAAAGGATTTAATTTATTTTATTAATTGTTTCACAAAATATTTTTTATTTTTATATAAAATATGTAAAAATTTATCTGTGAAAACATAAATTAAATATTTGGCCAAATAATTAAACAATTTTGCAATATATGGAATTAAGTTTCGATTTTTATATGCATATTTTTTAATACTACAATTAATCTTTCCATTTTATTTATAGGCATGGCAATTAAGATTCTCTCATTTAGTCGGCTACGGTGCAAAATATTATTCTTATCTAATATCTCGTGCAATTGCTGCATGGATTTGGCAAACCTACTTTCACAGTGATCCTTTCTGTCGATCATCAGGCAATCGTTATAGAAAAGAATGCTTGGCGCACGGAGGTGGTAAACCAGCATCACTGTTAGTGTCGGATTTCTTAAATAAGGAAGCTAACGCTGTTACGTTTGCAAAATCGTTAATTAATGAGGTTGACATGAAAAATATACGTATGCAAACAATAAAGTAGTCCAACAATGTAAATTTTCTTTGTACAGTTATGGAGTAGATGTATGTTCATATATGAATATTTACAGCCTTGTTACACATTTCCTGCAATAAAATACATTCTTATAAGAAAAAGAGGGTATTGAAATATATTGCTCACTTCTAAAAAATTAAATATGGAGAATATTTTATTTTTAATGATAATTTTAATTTTTTACACAAGTATAAAGCTCTTTTTTTCCTCATCGTAAAATGATTGTTGTTGCAATTTTATTTTCAATATTATAATTAAAAAGCCTATTCTTTTCAGCTCAACTTCTCGCACTGTTTATTCTTCCTTTTCTTTTTTAATGGAAAAAAAAAGAGAAAAGTTAAACTGTGCCTGAAGTTAAAGAAGTTTAAAAAGGAAATTTAACAAAAAGACCTTAAATTTCCAATTCAAATTGAATCTCAACATAAAATCTTGATTTAATTTAAAAAAAGAATGTGTTATTTTTGTTATTTATATATTTTTATTTTTAAAAATTTAAACTATTTTTTTAAGAGAAAAATTTCATCAAATTGTCGAATTATTAAATGAATTAATAAAAAGTAAAACCGTAGAAATGAAATATTTTGTATAAATCTTTTACATTTTATAAATAAAAATTGGATGTTGCAAAATGATAAATAATTATGAAGACATTACTATTATAAAGTGGCGTTAATTCTTTTTCTTCTCGATTTTTTATTATAAGTACAGAACCCCTTACTCTCTATGTACAATTTCGATAGATCAATTGTTACAAAAAAATAAGTTTTGTAGTGTCATACATGTAATTGGAAACGCAGTATAAGATAATTTATGTGAGAAGATATTATGTTCATATACTCTACCTTCACTTCCTGAGGTTATTCCTAAATCTGTACATGGCAACATGAAGTTACTATCTTCTCTTGTTAAGAGGATTGCGAGTGACACTTTAAAACATTTCTGGCAGTACTATCTTCTCTCAATTAAAAAAACTACTTCAATAATTGATTATGCATTTATATTGCATAACTGTATTTGTTGATGTTTCACATATTCTCAGTGAATACTCTTCCAATCGTTGAACTGAACATTCCTGTCAGTAAATGTCTTCGTAAAAGTATATTCTTTACTAATCTAGTTTATAAATATATGGACACGAAATAATTTAACAAGCCAAGATCACAAATGATTGTTTAATTAATCATTTAATGATTAATATTTTTTTTTCATGTAATTTCTAGCATTTTTCGGCAATGATGCATATATATATATACATATGTCGGTTTTTAATAACAATCGCAATTCACCAACTCACGTACGTCACGTGATTTCCTACTTATTGACATCTCGTGTATCTTTGTCTCACGGTTGTATAGTTCAAACTTTGATTCAAGACAAACTGGGGCCTAATTCTGTACCGCCTACCGATAACTATCGGTGTCGTTGCGCAGATATTTTGTATGACAAAAACCTGCGTAACGACACCGATAGTTTTCGGTACAGAATAGAGCCCCAGGATACTTTTATCATATATTTTATGTCAAACATGGAGATGCAGCATGTTTCAAAGTTCTATTACTTTTATATCTATGGTTCTAAAGAATATTTGAAATGTTAAAAATGTTTTTAAAAACACGAAGACAAATGTGAAGAGGTACAAATAACTTGCAGATTTTAAAGATAAGTATCACGATAGCATATATATAGACATAGTACGCTCTTTTATTTTCATTATAAATACTGTATTGTTTTTTACTTTTCGAATTAATTAATCATATTGCGATTGCACTCTTACGCTCTATATTTATGCTAGTGTCACAGTATGTATACATTTTTGCATTCTTTATTACATCTTAATCGTAAGTATGCTGTGAAAAACTGTGTTGCATAAAAAATTGTTATATCCTAGAACGTTATATTATCAAGCTTATTTTGCCTGTCATCCTGTCCGTTTATCTTTATAAGATTTGAAAACAACACAACACTGGTTAAAGGAGGATTGCAACCATTTAATGTCTCTTGCGCACTAAAAACTAACCCAGAGAATGTACACTAAAGTGACATTTCTTTTTCTTCCCTTTTGTACGAACTGATCGCACCCCTTATAACTCTATCTCAACAATCGAATTGGTTATATAATCTCTCATTCACATTCACGACAAACACCAATGGTGATAGATTCAATTTGCTAGAAAGATTAGCGTCAATTTTACAAATCGATGTAACTTTGGCATATGCTTTAGGTTACGCAACATAATTGTATTGATTTGAATTGTCCTTGTCTCGCTCCATATAGTCTCTGTCTATAAGAGACTCGATCCGTTTTTTCAAATCAGCAGGCTAAAAAAGAATATGTATTTTGCAAATTGACATAAAAGAACAAATACACTATGTATTCAATGCGATACATATATCAATTCTACATCACTTATTTTTATTTTACTTATACTTTACGTTAAATAAACGTTCTACCTTATATAAAAATATATACCTTTACGGGAAATTTTAATTGATTATACAACTCGCTAATGAGAAGATTGTGAGTCAAAGTTTTCCTCATTTTCATAATTCTGACAATAGCTGCGTCTATCTGATATTGTCTGTCTTGATATACTCTTTCTTCTGTCGCTTTTTGTTCTTCATTCTGAAAACAATTTCATACACATGTAATACAAGAATAAAATCCAATCAAACGTCATACAGCAACGCCCAACAAAAATCTCCAATTAAAATAAATTTTTTATATAAATATAAAAAAAAATTAAATTAAATACATTATTGAATGTTAAGTACCGTTTCTTTCATTTGAATTTGATTAATCTTAATTCTGAACAATTTGTTTGTAAATTCTGCGTTAAATACGAATCTATCGTTATCGGCGACATCTCGGCCACGTGGATTCTTTTGAAGAACACGAGCTTTTCCACATGCCAAGGATTGTAATGTTCTTCTTAGTTCGCCGTCCTCGATATTTGTAGCAGCTTTGATGTCTTCCAATGAGAGATTATCACTATCATTGAATAGAATTAAGACTAATGCTTGAAATAACGATACCTGCAGCTCTTTATTGCCCTATTTTTGTATCAAAAGTATTTGTGCATTAGTTAATAAATAATATATCATGTTGCACAAATAGTATTAGGCTTGTTCAATACCTGATTAAACCATGCTTTCAAAACGCAATGTCCTAAGGTCGGTTGCCACTGCAATTTTCTACCGCTATGTTTTCCCAAATAAAACTTATTAAATACATCTTGATACTGCACCATTTCCATTGGTAGGGTGACTTCCATCACTGGATATGTAGGCCAATACCCCATAGTAAGTATAGATACAGTTAGGTCTAGATTATTTGCCACCAACTCACTTTGCAAGTTTCCTGCATACTGAAGATGTAATAAACATTTAAAACAATACATTCTGTAAAATTTGTTAAATATAAATCATGTGTGTACATAAAGTCAATAACTCATATCCTCAATTTTTTTCAATTATTTTTATTGATAGATATGCCTTTAGACATATGATGTATGTTATATACTACAAAATCTCAGAAATAAATATTGCATTTATTGAAAAAAGTGAGAATATAAGCAAATATTTATATCCTTATGTATTCATATTTAACAGATTTAGTAAATATTAACCCTCAACAATCACCTAAAGTCATGTAACCCCAACAAATTTTCAGATTCAAATTTTGTACTTAAAACATCGAAAAATTAAAAAGAAAGTAAACAGATAGTCACTTGTTACTTTCATAAATTTTTTCAATGTTAAAATTAAAATTTTATAACGTAAACTATTGGAGCATATTTTATAATACTTGAATAAGATACAGTAATTTTTTGAAGTCAAACAAGCACGTACTTTCAACGTGACAATCGTTTAAAGTCGTTGGGATTACCACAACCTCTTAGTAACCATACTTAAATTATTTGGATGTGTGATTGTTAAGGATTAAGCTAAATATTAAATATGTAAAATATTTTTACACAAATTGTAAATTAAATTGTGTGTGTGTGTGTGTGTGTGAATACATAAAATTCCTTTGTAACATATAAATATATCAATAATCACTTTATTTACCTGTTTGAATGCAATATTGATATCTTTACTAAGTTCCATATCTTTAAACATTCCTTCCAATTTACTAGTAAATCCACCACCGCATTCTTGTTTTAATTTAGATAACATTGACTTTTCAGCGTCTACGGAAGCTGATTTTCCCACTAACAAACGTTTGGCCAAGTCTTTTTTGTAAAATGCTTCAAAAACATCTTTTCCGTGAATAAAACGAAAGAGTACCATAATTTTATCTAATAATCTCTCTAATTCCTCCTCCGTTGCTTCTTTATTACCAGCGCGTAACTTACAATCAACAAATTTAGCTGAAATCATAAATATATAAGTTTTTAATGTGTCTTTAGTGTTTCTAACTGTAAGAATTTTTCTATATTTTTACTATAAACTAACAACATACTGAAATATTTCCTAACTATCTATTTACATTATATTTTACAATTAATTACTAATGCATACATATTACCTATTAATTCCGCTGGTTTGTTTGCTCTTTGATTGATGAAAGCTTCAAAAGCTTCTTTTAAGCTATTTGCGAACTTTTCATTTTTATGAAAGCACGTATTAACTATATTATCCATTTTATCTTTGAAATCTAAAAGTTCCTGTACCATCGTTTTATCTTTTTCAGGATCTATAACTATCGTCTTACCTTTTTTCTAGCGAAATATAAGATAGATTATAAGACACATTATAATTTTGAAAATTTCATACATATAGGTCAATTGTTCATGTAATAAAAACGTACTTTGATATAACAATTAAAATTTAAACATAGCTCCACAAGGCCATTTTTTATCCGACTGTATAAGTTGTAAAGTAACGATAAATCACTAATCCTATTTTCATCCAACAACCCACTTAAGCCTTTTTGTAAAATACTAGTAATATGTTCAGATAGTAATTGTTTTTCTACAGTATGTATGAGCGACCATCTAAAAACAATCAATTTTCATGAAATTGTATACAAGAATGTACTCTTTAATCATTAATATTGCATTTCGTTTATTAAAACTATACAATTATAAAACTCACTTAGTTGATGTATCAAGATAGTGCAACAACCGTTCGTTTTCTTCTTGTAAACGCTTATCGACATGAGCCAAATATTCAGGAACATCATGTTCGTTCATCAATCGTAAACCTTCGGCAGCATACAATCTTTCTGTAGCCTGTAGGAACCTGGAAAAGAAAGGAATTAAAATATAAATAAAATATTTAGATTGCAGTTGATTTGATGCTATAAATAATTTGAAGCGTTTGATTGACCAATCAAAATAATAAATTTTACGAATTGACCAATCAAAGAATGCTTCAAAGTATCTGTAGCATCAAGTCGACTGTAGCCTTAGTAATACAATAGAAACAAAATAAAAATGGGAACGCCTACAACTCTAAAAGTTACATTAATTTGTTATAGAAAGATATAAATATGATCATATCAACAGTAATATTACTGCTGATACATGTGTGTATAAATATATATGTACATGTGTATATATACATATATATATATACATACATATATATATTCAAAATATATATTTAAAAAACTTCAATTCTACTTCTATTCTTTTATATTAATATTCTAAATAAAAATTTATTTACAAAATTACAGAATGTTTATGCTTTTAAAAAATTATACTTTTTATTGCATAAATTATAAAATGTTAGAATAATTCAACTAACATTATTTTAATGTAAACAAAATTGTAATATCAAAAAAAACTGAACTTGAATTAGCAATTGAATTAAGACAATGAAAATTCGTCCACAGTAGCACTTCAGGATTAATAAAAATAGCTTTCAAATTATCAACGTACTTTGTTTCGAAGGCATCTTGGTAGATTTGTAAGTCCGATAACATTCTTAATAGCGATTTTAGAAGCGTTCGATCTACCGTATCGCCTTGTCGTTCCTTTTCTATGAGCATAAGAAGACCTTCCACCGTGCGCGTTTGCACTAGATTATTTAGCACAATATGTAATCTGAATAGATGCAATCCCATATCCCTGAAAGAAGAAATCGAGTACAGAATATGTGTGATTAATTACAACTTATTTCCAACAATATTTTCACGTTATTACCATATCGATGAAATACTCGGATTTTGTAGAACGTATGTCCTATCGAGATACAGAAAGATGCTCCTGATCATTATCATTTGTCTGCAATGTGACTGCCAGCACTCATTCATCTTCTTCAAAAATATATGTCTATCCATAGATTCTGCCAGAAACTGTTCAATATTGGCTTTCACATGAGATTCTGTCAAAATGCTTAAATTTGAATAAAGTGTTGAAGCCATTTTGTGATTACACATATTCTCAACAGCCTGATAAAGCTCCTCGAGAGAATAACGAATACTTTTGCTGGTTTGTATGGCAACCACAGCCTCCTGTAATTTTTCCCATGTCTGCTCTTGATAGTTGTCTGGTAATTTGGGTTTACCTACAAAAAGAAGCATTGTTATATGAATAGAAATAACATAAAGTGACAGACCAAAATTTGATGTTTTCAGGAACTTTCTTAGAAGTTTTCTTGAAATACAATATTCTTAGAATTCTCAAAAATTAATTTCTAAAAAACTAATAAGACTATTCTTCAACAATATATAATTGTTATATAGCCTTTATCATTCCAGACAAATTTTTAAATTCATCAATCACCACCTGACCAATCACATTATGTGCAAGTGTAACTTTGGTTTAAAAAGCATTTATAGCTAATGCAATTAATTAATGCATAAATTAAAAAATTTACTTCTATCTTTATTATTTGCTGTAAAAAACAAGTATGTAGAATGGACAAAGAAAAGATGCTAATATATGTTTTTATAAACATGTTAAATACAAGCCTATATAATATACATATATACATAATAAAAATTTAATTCAATTCTACATAATTTTAAAATATTACTTTTTTATACTATTTACTTAACTCTTTCTTTTTATTTTCTTTACTAATAATGATCGTTTTTTCACATTACAATGTGTAATCTATTTAAACGACAGAAATGTCAAAATTGAAATAAAATATTTCATTTAGAGATTTCTACATTGTAACATTATTGTAACACTATGTCTATAAATAAGTGTTTATCACGTCAGCGTGTTTGACGTGTAAACCGCGTCAAATGTCGCATTGACTACGACCAACCGCGACACTCGACAATGCAAACCACGTCAGGAACAGCCAATCTGTCGAATTATCTAGATTTACCGTTTAGGTTATGTTTTTTAGTTATACAAAGTAAGAAACTTTTTCATTATTAAAACGATAAAATGGACTGTGAACGATCGAAGTTGTATCCAAATCGAGAAAAGTAAAGGAAATAAAATTGCAAAAAACTAGGGAGATCAAAACATCGCAGAATTTGTTGCCTTCACGGAACAGAGCAGCTGATGTTTTGAGGTTAGGTCTGTCTGCGTGTTGCGTCCAGTTGCTTACTTTTAAAATTCTTGATAACGAGCTTCTTTGCGGAACCGGGTTTCGCATTCGCGAGGCTCGGCGAAATTTTGTTGACGCCGTTCGGATTGCCGACTGTCAACGCCGAAAAGTTGGCCCGCTTCTGCGTGTCAGCCGCTGTGGCGGCAGCGACAACGGCGGCGGTGGCCTCCGTGTCAGTCATAATGATCTCGTCACCCCTGATCGCGTCGACTTCGTCCGGATGCGTGATACTCGCTGTCGCGGCCAGTTTGGAGCTCTCTTTTTCAGCTATAATCGCGTATTCCAACCTCCAACACCGCCGTGAATTCGGCGGTGGCGATAGTGATGGTGGTGGCGGTGATGGTGGTAGCGATAGCGGCGATGGAGGTGGCGACGACGTCGACGACGACGGTAGCGACGGCGACGGCAACGGCGAAGGCGACGACGGCGGTGGCGGCGGCGGCGGCGGCGGCGGTGGTGGCGTTGGCGACGATGGCTGCGACGGTGGCGACGGTAGCGGTGGTGGTGGTGCCCTCATCCGGGTCTAGCACACTGTAGCACACACAGAGGCCTAGTTTACATCGTGCATTTGATACGCGTATCAGGGGCTCGATTCTTGAATTTATTCGCAAGAAAACGCATGTGCAAATACCCGCTCTAACAGAAAAGTTGCAAGTTTATTGGTTAAAAGCCATACGATAGCCAATAAATTTTCAACTTTGCTGTAAGAACAGAATTTGCAAATACGTTTCTCTTGCAAATAAATTCAAGAATCGAGCTCCAGGTACTATATGGCCCGGTTTCATCAACGCGAGTTAATCTAATCGGTCGATTATTTTAGATTATTCCATTGGAATTGACCAATCGTATTTGTCTTAAATAAAATTAACAAATGCGATTAGTCAATTCGAATGGAATAACTCAAAATAATCGATCGATTAGATTAACTCGCGTTGGTGAAACCGGGCCTATTTGTATCAAATTCGTACTAAATATTTAGGGTACCATTACATTTGTCCGATTTTGTCGTACGACGAGTTTGTCGCGGACGTAGCGATTGGCTGCCGAAAAGTCTCCCCACTTAGCTACTTATTGGCAGCCAATCGCTACGTCCGACAAACTCATCGTACGACAAAATCGGACAAATGTAATGGTACCGTAAATATTTAGTACGAATTTGATACAAATAGGCTGTTAATTTTATTTAAGACAAATACGATTGGTCAATTCCAATGGAATAATCTAAAATAATCGACCGATTAGATTAACTCGCGTTGGTGAAATCGGACTAATGCCAGGCAACAGGCAATAGGAATAGGAAATAAAGAAAGAGAGAAGATCCTTGCTCTCTTTCTCTCTTTCATTATTTCTGTTCGTATTACCCGTTGCCTGGCATTGTGTTTAGGCCCTAACGACGAATAATTGTAAAAACTCAAATATTTGACAATAAATGCAAATTTATAATAAAAATCTTAACAATTTTACATTTTGGTACTACATTTTTTTTTACCATTTGGTACTACATTTCTAAGGACATTCATAGGCCGGTATTCATAGTCGGGTCTTATATTTAAGATCATCTGGACTGCGTTCGAAAACGTCATTCGAGTGCTCTTGAGTATCATTCTATCTTTTGGTCTGTTCTTTCTAGCTGCACTGTTGCACCGGTGCAATAAGTTAAAGTAAGACAAGTATTATTTTTTTTCATTCTAACTTATTGCACCAGTGCAACAGTGCAGCTAGAAAGAACAGACCACTTGTTTCACATAGAACGAACAATAAGGATAGAATGATACCCGAGAGCCACTCGGGTGACGTTTCCGAACGCAGCCCTTAAGTACTGTCTTAAGATGATCTTAAACATAAGAATTGACTATGAATACCGGCCCTAGTCTTCATAATTAAGCAATTTAATGCAATTGTCAATTACATTGCTAATTCTTCGCAAATGTAGAATACGAAGTTCTCGAGACTCTCGAGAGCATGCAAGAGTTAGAACAGCATAGAACGAGCGAAATATGTGGCTTGACCGGCCCGATAAATAAGTTTCAATAATTAACATTAACAATATAGTGATATTGATCCTTTATTTAAGTCAAGTAGAACTGAGCTAAATGATTGCTTTATACACGAAATAATACCAGATAGCGAATTGTGATATTGTTACTTTTATTACATTTCAGGTTAGTCGATTCGCAAGTTGTCATTAAGTTAATGCAGACATAATACTCAATAAATACGCGTGTTAAGATGTGTCTTGAAAGGAAAAATAATTATTTTGTATGGGGTGCATTTTAAAATTAATCTGATTGAATCGAGATTACATAACCGTATTCAACAGTAAACTTATAGGTTATCACGATTGTAAATATAAAAAGGGAAATATAGGTTATCGTTTTTCTATATTATTATTTATAATCTTGTGATCTAACGCAACGATGATTTATATTTGTGAATTTTTTTATTGCACGCACTTATATTATTCTTTTAAGGTTATATAATCATGGATCGTACGATACGATTTTCGAAAATCTATTTTTGTACAATCAAAAATAAACTTAGTCAACTTTAATAGAGCCATTTAGTAAGTGAAAGTAACGGGAATACGTGTGTCCTCTTTACCGGAATATATGTTGTATTTATTCTCTAAATTTCATTAGGTTTAGTTCATGTGTGTTACAGTTTATTTGAAAATGTTGAGATATAATTCTTAATTTATATTCTTGACACATTAAATTAAAGATATATCATCACAATATATTTTTGAATATTACATTTTTTTTATAGAGAATTATATAGATTTATATTCATGCTCTAAATAATATAAAATGTTAATTTACATGATGAGACTAATCAGATAATCTTTTGTATTTCGTTATTTTTAAAGTGAATATATTATGAAGTAAATTTGATCTTAAATTTTATATTTATATTATATATATATATATATATATATATATACTTTATGGGGCAAAAATTAACTGATTACTTTATTGTTGAGAGTTAATTTTCAAAATAATTGTTATATATTACTCTATTACTATAAGATTAGTCTTTTTCAAATTTGATTAATATTTTTATAATTATTATAATATTTAATACTTAAATTATAAGAAGGTAGAATTCATTTTTTAGTATTTTTAGTAATATATATATATATATATGTATGTATGTATGTATGTATGTATGTATGTATGTATGTATATATATATTACTTTAGAATTTTTGATTTGAATTAACAAAAATTGATATAGTATATGGAAGTTTTTTTTCTGAGAATATCTATCCTATAAAAGATAATTTTTCATTATTATAATTTTATTTAAAGATACATTTTTTTACAATAATTTAATAGTTAATTATTTTTTTATTATAAATTCACAATTTTACATGTTTTGTTGAGCTTTAATGATTCTGTAGCAGTTAAAGAGTGAGTGCGTGAATTTTTATAAAATTACTTTAGTAAAAAAGATATATATTATAGGTAAGTGTATTGAATTTCTCTATTAAATTTTATATTGCTGTCATATTTAGTTATATATAGGTATTACAATGGAAACTGATTGAAATTGATTACTATGCAAAAAATTGTCAAAATATTTATTATATATGAAAATATTAGTCTAAAATTATTCCAAATTACTTAATTTATATGTATGATGATTTCATATGTAGAAAATTAACAATAGAGTTGAATTTTTTGCTACTATATTTTTTATACATATTTAGATAAAATTTGTAGTACAATTATAAGACGAATGATAATATAACAAAAGATGGATGAATATTCTTAGAAGCAAATATATATATGTTTAAATAACTATCTTCATATTTTTATATTACAGAATGTCTTTCCCAAACAAAGAGGATCGTGTGAAGTGCTGGAGTCGTAGAGACGAATATTGGCAATGTCTCGATGAAAGCAAGACTCAAACAGAATGTATAGAATTTAGGAAACAATATGAAAAATATTGCCCAGCTCAATGGGTAAGCATTACAGACGATATTTTTTAACAGTAAACTTCGAAAGGAGTTTGTTTAATATTTACTTTAGATATTTTATCCTTGATAATAGATGAAATTCTTTTTTTATTACTACGTCTAACATGTCTTCTGTGCCACTGTTATGCAGGTGAAACATTTTGATCGTAAACGAGATTACTTGAAGTTCAAAGAGCAAATAGAGAAGGGGGGGTATGTTCCTGAAGAGCCAAAGAAAACATAAGACACTAATCTATTGATTGTATTACATTCATTGCGATTCATGATTGGATATCAATATTAACTATTAAACAATTTCATACATTTATTCATTCGAATGTTTTTGGACTTTACATATTGTTGTCTTCATCTGTTGAATTATAATAAATAAGATGCTTAAAAATAACAAAAGACAATGGTTTTATTGCTACATACTATTATCCTTATTTTACTGAAGCTCTGAAACCATTTGTTCGTTCTGTTTCTCTCTCTCTTTCTCTCTCTCTCTCTCTCCCCCCCTCTCTTTCTCTCAAAATTTTCTATGTTTCAGAGTAGAATTGTTACCATTGATAATTATAAATAATTGAAGCTTCGAACAATATTGGAAATTTCGAAGCTTCAAATCTTCGAAGTTAATTTCAAACTTCGAACTTTTAAAGCTTTGAATATTCGAAGTTGTCAAAAAGTAACAGCTTTATTCCACATAATCTCGACTATACTAATATATTCTAATTGAATATACGATAATAACCCAAATATACTCTAATCTAGTAGTTGTTTCAATCACAGGCTTTATATTATAACTAATATTTTTTATGAAAAAGATTTTAAATTTTGGTTGCACAGCTTATTTGACAGTTTTAATCACAAATCGATTATCTTATGCATTTCCTTTTCATTTTTCTTTTTCTTTTATTATGTCATTAATTCTGTTTATGAGAACGTGATTACTCTTCATTACTTGCAGGAATTGTCTTGACGGTGAGATGCAAAATTCGGAAAAATCCGATTTGCCGAAGCAATACGATAAGGAGGGCCAAGTCGTTCTCGATTTTTAAATGGCAAATAAAAACTTGCGCCATTAAATATATTCATATTACTTGACATATTACGAAATATAAGTCTGCAGGAAAAACAAACAAATCGTATTGTAAACAATTGTCTTTGAATATGAGATAATATGAAACTAGTAGACATGGAAAAGAAAATAAAACCGTATGAGGTCCTCAAGGAACTTCAGAAATGTCAAGATGATATACCGATTCTTCGAGTTAGTATTTTTTTCATTATTTGAATGAAATATAAATGTTTCACTATAATTTGGCTACAACTTGTCTGCTTTTTTCAGAAATTGATAGCTTCCTTGTTTTTGCTTGATTCTGCGAAGACAAGTACGACAGAATGGCAAATGGTTTTAGCGCACATTATGGAGATAATCAGTAACAATAACGAATTGGGAAACGAACGCGTTCTTTTAGCGTCCCACGCGTTATATACTGTGTTTCCGACGCAATATAGTTCGAATTTTTTCAGAGACGCAATTACTTTCCAAGATTTGTCTACGGAAAACACATTTTATTTCTGTCGTAAATTATATATCGTTTCCGATCCCGAACTCTTTAAGCTAGTGCACGCTTATGGATATCTGCAGGTGAATTTGAATTATATTTTCGATTCGATGGTCTCAGAATACAGAATTTTTTTCGTGCTATTCAAAGTGATATATAGAAATTGTATAACATATACGAAATATACCTACTTCGCATATAAAGTATTGTCCATGTGGTTGAAGAAATTTATAAGAATGTACGACGAGACCTTTCGGGACGAATACAATTCTTTTATGGAACGAAAACTGGAAGCTATCATATTCTCCAATTGGTCCAATGTGCTTAATTTATGCAAGCAGAATGCAGAAATTTTTAAGATATATCTCCAGCTAATGTCAGAGAAATATGATAAGACATTTGTAGATCATGTATATCATATTTGTCTTAAAGATATGTCGTGGCAAAATGAAACAAAATACGTTATTCTAGCGGAAATTGTTCAAGTCCATGATATGGAGATCCAAGAACTTATCGAGAAGGGTTTTTTATTTGATTTATGCAATAGTTTAACAAAAAATTCTTTGCGCTGCGGCGGTACAAAGCTTTATCTGGCTATTTTAAAAAGACTAAGGAATGGAACTGAATGGGAAATAATATTTGGAGATGTTATGCGTTCCATTATTTTTCGCTGGGAGTCAGGAACGTAGTAAGTTACAGAATAATTCTATGCTTCTATAGTTAGTCCCTTAACAGAATGACTACTTTGTAATTCCAAACCAATATCATTTATTATTATACGACTTATAGTACTTATAGTACTTTTGTTATTATGGTTTAGTATTTATTACAAAATGGCTTTGGTTTAAGATTTTAGATGTAAGACACAATGTGTTACTAAAGACAAGATTTAGGATATAAAATATAAAACATCTTGAAATGATAAATCGGCCGTTCTGCTAAGGTTGCATAACGTAAAATTGTTGTAATAATTTTTGAGTTGCCCTCTCATATTGCAAAAAAAACTAATGCAAAATTATAAACTACTTACGAGTTCTTATATACATAAATAAAAAATTTTAGTAGGAATTTAACATAACGTTGACGTTGACATTAGCTTTCTCTCCACTCTCTATAAAAAATGTTAAATTCTTACTTACAATTAGAATGACAAGCTCAACATTTTTAATTTGTGCCATATAGGAGCTTATAAGTAGTTCATAATTTTGTATTACTTATTTTTTTAATTCTGAAATTTGGAAGAGGCCAACTCGACAAGAGTAGCTTATTTTTTTCTGATGACCGATAATTTTTTAACTTATTCTTTTTTGATTCTTAGTATAGCACAGATCTGTACTAATAAAAGCTATTTGTAAACTTTCTTAATAATATATAAAACAGTGTCAAGACACTGTCTTGTATATCATTAAGGAAGTTATTTAAGATTTCTTTTAATGTAAAGAACGCGCTATAATTTAGTATTTTACATGACATAAAATTGCAAATTTTTTTGCAGTGAGGATCATAATGCTATTCAATCGTTGATTAAATATTGGCTCGAACCGACCGTTGAAAAATATAGAAACGTTTTGTTCTTTTTATGGGATTTGTGCAAAGATTTGCAGGGATATTTCTTTCTTTCGCACCTGGTGAGATTGGGCGCCAAAATACATAAGTTAGAAGAAATGCTCGAAAGAAAGAGTTACTTTGATGTTCTTACAAGTTATATAAACGATAAAGAAGAAATCATACGATTGAATGCTTTCGCCGCGTTCTGTTATCACGCTGTTGCGTTGATCGATGCTGAAGACAGAGAAGATCCATTTCATCTGATAAAAGAATTTCTTTGGTTTAATGCCAATACCGCAACGATTCTTATGAGAGAAGGGATAATAAAATATTTCTGGATACTATGCTCGAATATCTTGAAAGCGATTAATGTTAAAGGTAATTGCATGAAGTCTGTTTTCGAGTTAATGGAATGGTTGCATGAATACTTCCTGGACTGTTTTGAAATTGGATCATGTTATCAACGCAAGATCCTCGCTTTAAACTTATACAAAACCTTACTCTCTTTCACAAATAAAAATTTGCACAAGAGCTACACCCATAAAAAGAACTCTTTTTGCTATAATACGGTAGTCGACAAATATTTAAAAACTACTGATAATTGGAAATTTATAAATAAAGAATCTTTGTTTTTATTATTGAGACTTGTGTTAGACTCTGCACTTGATGTTAGACAACTAGCTGCAACTCTCATTCTGGAGTATTTTGAAAAAGATACTTTGTCGACTAGGGAAAAACAAGTAAGTAACTTTTTGCACTTCTGTATTTATTTTTAAACCCTTGCATTTTTACATATCTACAAGAGTTATGAAAAAAAAATTGAAAAATCGAATTAATATATTCTCGAATACATTTTTCAGTTAATGACTTTTCATGCTAGCAGTAAATTGAATTTTTTAATCATTAAAAAAACAAATTTACTTATTGAATTTTTTGTGTAACTTTTATTTTGCATTTTTACATTTTTATGTTTTGAATATCTTAATTTATTATACTTTAAATATGAATTATATTTTAAATTTCTTCCACAATAATGTTCAAGTAAAATTTAATCTAAAATAAGAGGTTGCCATCTATTCTTATTTAAGATTTGTTTGATTTCCAAAAATCTTTTGTAACTTTTGTATATTGAAAACTGTTGACACATGTTTTTTAAAAATATGTATTTTTTTCTGTGAAAAACGCCAATTTAAAATTATGCACAGATCTTTGAATTTTGGAAAAAGTTTCTTTCATTAATGACTAAATATTATGTATATATTAAATTATATTAATAAAATTCTGACTTTAGATACTCTACAATTGTGCGTGGGAGCATTGCAATTCTTCCAAATTCTATAAAATTGAAAGTGGAGCCACTCTCCTAAAAATAATGGCACATTGGTTGCCTTTGAATGAGATCTTTGAAGATGTAGCTGGATTATTTTCTAAGGATGAACATATTGTCCTCGTTTACTCAAGTTACTCAGAATTTCTATTGAATGAAGCTAAAAAACAATTAGGACAGATGAAAAGCGACATTTTAAAAGCCATAGTCAAAAATACACCTTTCTATGGTATGTTGACTGCTTTACTGGCAATTGCTTTCCGCGGTGGTCCAGAAAAATCGATTTTACAATTAAAATTTACGGAAGAAATACTCTGTCTTTTGGGAAATGCTAATGATTTTTTTTTATCTACGTTTTCTACGAAATCATCAAATACAGGTATTAATATTTATAAATAATATTAATAAATTGTGACCTATATTACAGCTAATGTCATTATCAAATTTAAAATAATTTTTAATTGTTAGGATTTAAGGGGTCAGGGGAGGTTAGAAGGCCAAAAAAGACTTTTTGGGGGATTTTTTCTTTGAAGCTACAGTATTATATTTAATTTATGAACATTGGCACTGTGTTACATAATATTTAAAGAAAATTCAGAAAAAATTTCAAGTAAAAATATTAAAATTTAAAGAAGTTATAGTTAATAACAAAAGCTTTAAAAAAACACGATTTGCAGTGCCAACTGCTGTGTGAAGCCGGATCATATAAAACAGATGAAACAAAAAAATTTAGTTTGTACATGAAATTTTCTAGTCCTTAATCGAAGATTTTAGGAAAAAATTAATTTAGGACAAAATGGCAACTGCCAAAAGTCAAACTTCCGATTTTCGTAAAAAAAGCGCCTATTTTTTGTACATAAAATTGAAAATATAAGTAAAAAAAAATCCTTCAATCAAGGACTTGCATTCGATGTTAGAAGAAAGCACGTAAAATTTTAGATTGATCGGTTGAATAGTTTTTCAGAAATTTTTGGCACCATTTTTGAAAATGCATTCTGAAAAAAACGCGTTTAAAGTATTAAGTACTGTTTACGTATTTCATTCAAAAATCACGTGATTAATTTGAATAAAAGATGTATTTTTAAACTTAGAGTCATCAATTTTAGGCCCATATAGCACACCTTCGCCTTCCATAGTCGCCTTTAAAATATTAGTCAGTGAGAGCAGCTGCTGATAGCTATTCCTTCCTAACAGTCGCGTTTGACCTGAGAGACCGACCTTTGCGATCTTGCTACTTTGACAGTTTTAATCGGATCGACTTGAAAATTTAATGAGATATTCTCGAGATGTTATACTTTCAGAAATTACAAAAATCCAAAAAATGATTTTTTCAAAATTACAAACTCCCCTGACCCCTTAAGTTAATTATATTAACTTGATATATTAATTAATTTACATAATTATTATGTAAATATTTACAATTATAATTATTAATAGTAATAATCACACACACATTGACGAATAAAATTATGTAATTAAGAATAATCACTTTATTAACTTTATTATTTATTAAGAATTAATAGGAATCGTTTAATTGTAAAATAATTTTATGTTTAGTTTGCCCATCTTCGTTTGCGGAGATGGGATTGGCTATTGATGAAAAAATAAAGACCAGTGAAATAGAGGATTTTGATCACGATGAATTACAATTATCGTCAGCACATCAAGTACTTATCTCATGCATCTGGATGTCCTTGAAGGTATAACATGTATTAATTGTAACTAGTTTAACATCATAACAAGATAATAGTTGTAATTAATTAAACGTGTAAAACTTTAGACATTATGTGAAATTGCGAGCGAAATTGGAATGTTGATGCAGTCCCATAAACATGTACAATTTTCAATGAACATTATCGTTACGGTACTACAGAATTGTCGGCATAAAGGTGTAGTGGAATGTGCTGGTGCCGCGATTGCGAATTTATCCAGGTATGAATATATTTATTAATGGAATTAAATTATATAAATATATTGATTGACAAAATTGTATCAATATATTGTAACACATTTATGTAAAACAATTTAAATGAATAACACAATAAAAAAACGTATTGTTGATATGTGAAATAGAATTAATAGTAATAATATAATAATTCTTAGTAATGATCGATGTAATAATTAAATTAAATTATTTATTTTTTATTATTTTTGTTGTAATTTTATAAACAGCTATTTTTTTAATAAAAAAATTGTTAAAATTTAGACGTTTATATAACTCAAAAGAATACTCCAAGTTACCGAAAACGTATTTGATGGATTTATTAAACAAGGATGAGGAAGAATCATTATCCTTAACGCGACGAGGTGCTGGATTGACGATCATGTTTCATAAATTAGTCGTTAGCGATGATCGAAGGAATAGACCTATAGTACATTTTGCAATACAGACTTTATTGGACTCGTTAGATTCGAAAAATAAGGAAAAACAGTTATCTGCCTCCTCGGAGATGGCTGTATTCAACTCGTTAGAAAATGAGGAAAAACAACCATCTTCTTTAGAATCTGTAGAAACTGGAAAGGATTCACCATTGGCGAGACGCCTGCACTTCTTACGCGCTTTAGTAGCTGACAAGGAGATACATGCGCATTTAGTTTCATATATGGAGGAAATTTGTTTAACTTGTTTTAAATACATGCAATCCGATGTTTGGATTATAAGGTAAGACAGTGCAACGCTGTTTAGGGATGTATTACATCTATTTTTACAAATGTGTTAATATTTATATTTTAAATTATGTATATGAAACTTATGTAAGTTTATAACATTTTATTTTTATTAAACATTTTTATGTTTGTTTTATTATATTTTTTATTATTATTATACATTTAAAAAATATATCTTTTTCAAATAGATACTTTAAGTATTCAAGATGATCTATGTACAATTTTATTGTGATTTTGAGCTTAGCTATTCTGTACATAAATTTTGTTGATCAGATAAATTTTGCTGATCTCTGTGTTGCAATAAAACTTTAATTAATCTTAAACCATAAATTATCTTATAAACCTTAAATTACTTATACGAAAAAACTCAGATTTTGTCATTATTTTTAAATATATTTCTACTATATATAAGTCAAATGTCTACTTTTTATAATAAATTGTGTAATAAATATCTTGAAATAATTTTTTAACCAAATAGAAAGAATTACTTTCAAATTTTTTGTTGCATTACTTTCAAATGCAATATAGAACAACTAACTTTTTTATTATTTTGAAAATAGATGTGATACATGCTTATTTTATTTTGAATATTTCTTTTAATTCATTTCTTTTAATTATCGTATAAAATGCACTGTGCAGGAATGCGAGTTTGCAGTTGTATGGCGCGGTGATGCCGAGATTGGTGGGTCAGTGTACAGAAAAAAGCGACGAAACATTTAATTTCGGTGATGGTTATTCCGTCAATCACTTTGTCATGCATTACCCGAAATTAACGAGTCACGTGTGGAAGCAGCTCCGAGAAGTTTCGGAGAAGTGTGGAACTTCGAACGCGACGTTGCGCTGTTACGCCGGTGTCATGCCCATTCTCACAATGCTATCGAAACTGTCGATGAGCGGTTGCGACCTTGTAGATTATCCCGCGAAGATGTTCACGGTGAAGGTTAAATGTCTGTTGCTAGTTTTCCTCGGTAACCCGATGATACACGTCAGACAACTTGCTGCGAAAGCGTATGTGGCTCTCACGCCTTTGAACGCCTTTGATATCTACTCAGAATTAGATATAATCAGGAATAAGGCTATTTCAAGCAAAGTTAATATGTCGCATGGGTATATGTTAACTTATGGATATTTAAGAGAAAGGTACAATTATGTTACTCGCAATTTATATTCTAATGGAAAAACGAGAAACTGTGTTGAGTTCTGTTGGACCGCAAAAGATAAGTTTGGAGAAAGTCGATACAATTATATATTAGATATGTGGCAAAATATAAGGAATAAATGTAAAAATGCCACGCATCCGTGTTACATTTTGGAGACATTGTTTCTACGTGAATTTAACTGTACTCAATTCGGATGTAGAGTCCTCTTTCATGACAATTTAGCCGATATCAAACATATAATGCCGTCGTTAAAAATTCAACCAGGATTCTTTCAATTCATTGAATTTCTGGAGCAATTACACATGAGATTTTATAAATCAACGATCGAAAGTAAATTAAAATCTGACGATTGCAAACAGATAGGCAACGTTCTGAATTCGATTTGTATCGAGCAAAGTATCGGACTTCTAAAAGGCTTGTCATACTGTGTCCCTTTATTGGAATTTGTTCTTGAGTACTTGATGTCAATAAAGGGCAATCGCCATCAATTACTTCTCGATGAGATAGTAGCATTTACATTGGGAACTATAAAGAAGGCTACTTTGCCATTAATAATTCGAGATGAAAAAAATAAAGTCGAAGAATTTAAAAAAGTGGAATTCGATGAGAGACTAATAAAGAAGTTTGTTGAGGCAAAGATTTTTGCTATCACAAAATCGAGCGTAATTCGCATGAAGAATTCATTGATTTTAGCATTGTCTAGCGATGAGACGTTAATAAACAGAGTATTATCGTATGTTTATGATATATGTATGGATGAGAAACAGTCTGTGCGGTTGATAGCGGCGGAATACATTGAGATCGCTATGAATCGTTTCATATTGCCGATGGACAACAATAATCAATTATTGGCAAAGAAGTGCTGCTTAATTTTGTTAAAGGATGAGATCGCTGAGATACGCGAGATCGCATGGAAATCGTACAAGATGTACGATTACACGCATCAATTATTACACAAAGAAATAATGTACCAATGGCTTCTATTTGATGTTATTTATCATCAGTCAGCTAATGATAATGTGAATTTTGTACATTATTTCACATTTCCCGACTCATGTGCCCTTCGAGACGGCGATTTTAACAGGACGATCGAGAATCCGTTCCATCATAACGACAGTGTTTTCTATAAGGAGGAATCCAAATTTTTAAATCTATGCTTCCTCCACGACCCTTCAAGCAATGAATCCGATATCTACAAAAATTCTTCGATCATTATACGCGCGATACAAACGAGACATTTCAGGAAGTTGCAGGAAGAAGCTGGTTATAGTTATAATG
Source organism: Monomorium pharaonis (assembly GCF_013373865.1). Lineage (NCBI taxonomy): Eukaryota > Metazoa > Arthropoda > Insecta > Hymenoptera > Formicidae > Monomorium > Monomorium pharaonis. The sequence continues at coordinate 8,541,231 of NC_050471.1, forward strand.
ATCTGCGAGTGATTTTGAATTTGAAAGAGATTGATTACATTACGCAAAAACGAAATATTATTATACAACAGTGGAGGTAACAATTCTCATCCATTTATTTTTCATTTAGTAAAACGTAAACTAGTTGATTAGGTAAAATTTTTTAAATAAGTAATGATAAAATAATCTTTTCATGTGAGATTGATTTATAAATAGTATATTTTAACTTCTCAAATTTGCAAAAAAATCATTATCACAGCTGATTTTTCATCAGTTTTCATTTTGATTTAATATTTTGTTAACAATGGCTAAATCGATTCTTGTTTTACGTATAAATAATAATATATAATTGACAAATATAATTAGCAATATTTCATTAATAAATAGCAAAATAATGATTTAGAGAAAAAAATTTGTTTAAATAAATTAACCAAGGAATTTTTAGATAAAAATAGAAAAAAATTGGTTTAAATAAACTAAAAAATTAATTTTAAGTAAAAATAGATTTAAATAAAAATAAATAAAAAGTTGATCGAAAATGAGTCGATTAATGTAAAATTATTACAAGTTTGAGACAATTAATAAATAATATTATTTGGCAAGTAAATAAGTTTAATATAGAATCGCGAAAAACTAATATAATAAAGATTTAAAAATTGTATATGCTTTTAATTTTACTAATCTATCGATTATTGTATTGTATTTTTTAAAGAAGATATGAGAAATAAATGATTTTATATTCGTACAATACACAAGATATATTTAATTTTGTATAATTACATGTGTACAATTTAGCCTGCTGAATGTATGATACACATATTCCAAGGAATATGTATAACGTAGGCTTTTTATCGCTCTTTATACATATACACATTATACTATAATATATATTCTTTTATATATCTTTTTTTTTAAATATGTTATTTCCTTCTTGATCGCCACATTGCTATATACATCGTAGCTAATACATAATGACAATTTCAATTTTCTTTGTAAATATCTATACTACATGAGATAGCAAAGATATTTACATCGCTACATTAATCGTGTTTAAATCAATATGATTTGCAAGTTTTTACATGCAGCAGAAATTTAATTGATCAAATTTTTGTTTCTTACAAAGGATGTATGAAGAAGTATTACATTTAGAGAAGCTGTGCACGCAGCTTTTCTTGTATATAAAGAAAAGTACAGCGCAATACCGTCCTTTATCTCATTACATTGATACTCAAGTCGTATTTTCTCCGGCAAATTCTTAGTAAAAAAAAAAAAGTATTATATGTGCGAATATATTAAAATATTATATCTAAAACTAATAGTAAGTCTAACATGAAAATAAATAAAATGCAATATGTATATGTTAATATTCTTTTGTAAAACATTTACACAAAGGTGCGGATCAATCTAACAATTTTTGAGAAAAGTAGATTTTTGTAAAAAACTTCAGATTTCGCTTGTGGAAATTACATGTTCTTTCTCTTTCTCATACACACGCATACACATACACATAAACAATGATAATGCACATCTTCACGAACTGAGCAACGATTTATCTAACTATATAATTTGTTCTTAGTATAATAATGCTTTTTACCTATTATTACATAAATGGTGTTCAGTTTTTATATCATCTTAATTTATTGGCAAGAGTTTTGTCGCGTTTGCGTGATATGTTACTATCAGTGAACGCAAGCTTTCATTGTTAATATTTCTATGTATATTAAGGGAAATTCTATATAAAGGGAAACTCGTCGAAATGATTCTGCTTACGAATTACTTAAAAATTTGCGATTAATCTGTTGAAGCATTCATCTTACGTACACATGTATACATACATGTTCTCACAGGCATGTGTCATTTTGCCAATATATAATTTAAATAATATTGTAGCTTTTCTCTATATAATTACTATATATGGATACTTATTTAATAATCTTTTTACTATCTCTATATCTATATATTTAATCTAGATTGTATATGGATCATTGCCTAGCTACATTGTTTAATTTAGACTTATACACATTAAGTAGTTACTTAAATTACTAGCTAGATGTTTTCTTGTGAAAAATATGTATAATAAGAATAGTATGAGCTTTTGATCTTTTTTTGAATGTGTAATGAAAATTGTTGTGATAGATACTTTTCACTCAAATTCAATGAAAGAGCTAACAGACTTTGTAAACATTCAGACGTTATCAGATCGCACCAATACGAAGAAAAAAATTTAAAGAAATATATATAAGCGGATTTATAATTCACATACACATTACAATATATTTGTAGTCTTATATTTTATTTTTCGCGAGAAGCTGTTTGTATTTTTGAAATTGCTATATAATTTTTGTGTGTAATGACAGAGACGTTTTCTTAGGTAACTATTAGTTAATACATATTAGTTAATATTATTAGTTAAAACATATTTTAACACTGTAGCAAAATTTTAGTTTGATTGTATGACAAGCAATTTTTATTATTTCATACATCAAAATGATAAGTATAAAATGTGAACTTGAACGCAATTAGATATTTTAAGAATTAAGTGGTAATATTGTGAAAGTGGTAAAATAAAAAAAAACTCCATAGACTTTTCTTGCGACGGAAATGTGAAGTCTCTATCCAATGTTATATTATTATACTGTACGTTTTTAAAAAAGACTAAATAAATTTTAGGGAAAAAAAAAACGAGCTATATTACAAACAATATAGATCAAAAAATATACATTCCATATTATACATGATCACACATCTCTTATAATAGATATTTTATTAAATTTAGTAAACTCTGTGCGCTCTATATATTAATCTTATTAATACATTTGTGAAATGAAGCTTAGATTTTGTACAGAAATCATCATGTTAATATAAAGATGTGCATTATCATTTTATAAAAACATTATATTTCTTTTCCCCATTCATGAAGCTAATTTTTCAACATTTTACTATGTATATTATAGCCATTAGATGGTAATAAGTGCCACACTTTTTATGACAAATCATTTTATCAATTTGTAAGAACACTACATGTTGTAAAAACATCACATTTTTTTCTCATCTGGAAGATGAGCTTTCTTCATCAAACCACGACTTTGTATCAATAAGTGAGTTAAATTTTAATGACAATTTATATACTCGCATAATGATTTTATAATTGATTATAATGTTTAATTATAATCCATTGTCAAACAGCTTATATTTTATTCACGTTATTAAATATGAAGTAAATATACAATATAACGATCTCACCTTCAGTTTTCTTCTAACTTTGTAAATTTGTGTATTTTTATGTGTAAAATTTTTCGTAAGAAGAAAAATTGTCGCTCAAGTTGTTCTTTTAAAAAAATTAATTTTAAAGTTTTTTGATTGATAAAAATACAAAATGATAAATTTATGACTATAAAGATACTGCACATATTCTTTAATTGTCATATTTTTAAATATTGTAATTTATAAATTAAAATAAGTTATTCAGTCGAACAGCTTATTAACAATCCTTGGCTTCTTGTTCAAAATGTTATTGGTGATGCTAAATCGTGGCCTTTTATACAATCAATGTTCTGAATCAAAATTTAACAGATTATAATCGAATGATGTTGATTAATTTTGCATATTTATAATTGTTTATGCTTAAAAATGTATATTTTATTAATTCATATTAACAAATATTTTTTATTTTAACTAGAAATAATAAAAAAAAATAATTTTAACTACAACAGGAAATATTAGTTTGTGACTAAAATTTTAAATTTTAATTTATGTTAGCAAATATTCTCTGCTTTAATTAAAGATTGAAATTATTTTTTAAAATGTAATTTAATTTCAGCAAAATTGAAAGTGAGAGAAATTATATTGCATATTTACCAAATATGAAATATAATATGTTTTCAATTGCTACTTATCATAATGCGAAAAATTGTTAATATTTTGGCACTATTACCATACATAATTAAGGTCTTTTAAGGTTCTTGGATACTCGCCACAGCTGTATTGAATTCGTGACATTAGAGGCAAGAAATATTATGTAAGAATTTTTGCGTGCCATACATTTCTAAATAAAAAGATATTTCAATAAAATAACACTTTAAATCGCTTTAATATAATTGCAAGATATACCAAAAACTATACTTTCCTTTTAACAGTTAATAAACAACTGTTATACAAAGCTTAGTTATGTGATAAAATACGCAATTTGATAGCTATCGAAAGAGTGGAAAATATATCTTTTCGTTACTTGTGCACCGAAAGTGGCTCTCGCTTTCGTGCGTTCACTCCCCACACTCGAAAGAAATAGTCAATTTCTCATACTAACACGAATATCTATTCACGTACTGTTTTGTTCACAAATAATTAGTTTTCAGTAAATTTTAAGAGTCTTACAAATATGTTGCACGTTACAGCATTAGCACAAAGTGAATAACAAAATGGCACGCAAGAATAAATTAGGTTATCAACACGTCACTTCCTTGCCTTACAGTTTTTATTCTTACTATTTATGTCGCCACTGTCAACACCGAATTCTCGGCTGAGCAACCAAGAGCCTTAAGTGTATAAAGCAGTGTAAACTATTGTCAAAATTGTAATTCAAACGAGAAAAAAAATTAAATGCTTGGATATTCGTATTATAACATAACTCTCATAATATTTTAATTATATTCGAATATTGTTCAATATTAATTGAAAACAATATTTAAATCATTGTATATTTGTTATCTATTAGCCAATTTGAGAGATATAATAGTCGTCTATAAAATTATGGACGATTATAAAACAAAAAAAAAAAGAGAAAAATAGAAGAATGCAAAATTATGAGTAATAAAATTTAAAGACGCGTACGCACACACACGAAAGTGATGTAAGTATGCACAAATAGTAAAATTATATAGAATTCCATTCATATTTTTATCGAATAGCAATTCTCATATAAATAATATTAAAGATGAAAACAAAGATAAATAGTGAAATTATTATATAAAATGCATTCATATGTTTATCGAATAGCAATTCTCACATAAATAATATTAAAGACGAGAACAAAGACATTTGAACACTAAAACGTTCTTCACAACGCTTTAACACACAATTTTTAGTCTATAAAATTCAAAGCATAGTAAGTATAGACCGAGCATTTATGTATAAGCGTGATGCATATGAAAAAAAAGACAAAAGATGTAAGATGAGTTCTTTCTCTCTCTTACATCATCGTAGTAGGGAGAGGAAAGAAGGGGAAATGATGAATCGACGCGAAGAGATGAGAAGTGCTCCCCACTTCTCTGGCATTAAAAAGAGAAAGAAACTTATCTCATATCTTTTGTCTTTCTTTTCGTATGCATTAACGCTTATACAGTGGATGCTCGGTCTATACTTATTATGTCTATGATAAAATTCTTTTAACATGTTTATGATTTCCCTATGTGATAATTTATTATATCATAATTCTCTCTTTTCAAATGAGATCAATTCCATAATTTAACATTGTCACAAATTTTACACATTAATTCAAAATTTATATCGTGTTTTAAATAATTCATAAACAAGAGAAATAAATTTTCGATACGTAATATATATATATGAAAATAGTATTTAGATTTTAAATATAAGATGCATCTTGATATTGATATATATTGTGATAAGCATTTTGCGACTGCGTGTTCTTTTTTTGTCAATACGCTCTTAATGGAGATTTAACATAATGTATAATACATATGTATAATACATCTTTTTAATATAATGTATAATACATATTATATAATACATATGTAACGTGTATATTATCTTTTATACATAAGTGGATTAAAAGCCAGTCTTGGGTACAAAAAATAAAAATTACTAAGTGTATATCAGATTATGATAAATGCATTATCGGTTTATATAAATTATGATATCATGCAGTTAAATTTAGATCTTCAAAAGTAAATTTCTGTGCTTTGTATCATTCTTGATCGAGACAAGAAAAATTAAAGGAAAAAAAAAAAGAGAAGTTTAATTAAACAAATGATAAATTCAATCACTCAACACGCTATTATCGGTTGTTATCACTGACCCTGCAATTAGTCCTTTCTCGCTTTGTATTTATACTCATTTGTTATTTAGCAGCTTGTCCTGGTCCAGTGGAAGTTTTCCCTTTCTGAGATGACTCTGCAGTATCATTTGTTTGATCAACATCCATCTGAAAATTCCATAAAAATTAAAAGTTAAATTAATGTTTGACTTAAACTAATATAAATAGGAAATTCAAGTATAAAGAATTTAAAAGTTCTATCAAATTTTGTTTTAAACAATTTAGAGTTAATTTTTTCTTAGTGCATTTTTTAACGATGAGATACTTTTAACAATGAAAAAAGATCAATTTATTAAGAAAAAAAAAATCAATTTCATAGACATCAAAGTAATATTTTTTATAATATTATGTAACAGGGATGTATGTGACTCTTGTATTGAAACTTATGTGTATCGTAATTGTCACCTTTTCTTCTTTATCATCATCGATAAGAATAGGACCATTTTCAGCCTCAAATTCCTTCAAAACTGCATCCAAATTATATCTTCGTCGATAGTTCACGAAAAATGATCGTAAATGAGCTTCTGTTTTGGTTCCAATAACTTCAGCGATTGCAGCAAAATCTTTTCCGTACTTTCTAATGCCTTGAACAGCTAACAGTAGTTCGTCATTTGTCCAACGAGCATTTATACGGCTTGATACTTCCGGCGGTCGTAGGTGGTCGATACCGTCAGCAGTCTTTCGTTTTAGTGCGCTTACTTGCTGTTTATTAGCTTGTATCTGTGCAATTCGATTTAAATGAAATTAGTCATAAAAGTACTATGGCGTCCGTAATCCTAGGATTTAAGATTTTCATTATTCTATTTCATAATATTTCTTTAAAAACTTCAATCTAATATATCTTGAGTGTTAACAGTTTTAAATGCGAGTGTTTCATGCACATGCTTTTGTGATTTATTATTAAAAAAAAAAAAGAAGAAAAATGTATCCACACGTCCTATTATAAGTCTTTTTTTCTTTCATTTGTTAACATACTTGACGCTTTAAGCTAACGATTTCAGTGTCGATAGCTTGCAAACTGTTGTTGGCCTGATTTGGTTGACCAGCTAAAGCTGCTAAATCATCATGATTCACAACCAAGCCTCGAGGTGGTTTTCTTTTATTTGTACGACCTGGCATGGAAGTTAACGGTCTTGCTACACCAGTGCGCCTAAACCATCAGAAAACGTAGAATAATTTTAAAGATATGAATATAAAAGGCGAATCTACATTGTACTTCAATGTCAATAAAATCAATTAAGTACCCCATATTAATGGGAATATGTGTAAAACAGTGTATGGAATAAGCGAGTTCCTAAGGATATTCATAAGTTTTAGTTATTGAAACACAAATAAATATTTGCGTTTATCTGTAAAACAAGTATTTAAAATAAACATTATTGTATTGCAAAGCCCTCAATTCAATTCCCTATGATTTAAATTTTTTATATGAATATCCTTTCTGGCATTTGTTGAGTAGTGTAAAATGAAATGTATCTCATTTGCAATCATTGGCATTTAATTTGCGTTCACTGACCTCCAATGTAGATAGCAGCTATGACACGCGTGTCCCTTGGGCGTCGCACGGACACTATGGCATGCAATGCCACAGTTGCTACACGAGCCCTACAACACATAACACCCTTTTAACAGACAAAAATTTCGCTAATTCTCCCCGCCCATTCCTATTTTATAATTTATCAACGTTTATTGATCTCTGAATGCTAAGAACAAATTGAAAGAAAAAATTAAAATGATTTGTGATCCCATTCCCTAAACAACAAACTAATTTTTACATTTCCTATAATAATAATAATTCGTGTAACTGTTCACGATGGTACTAATTGAATCAATCCATGCTAAATATTTCATAATTTGAATTATTCTACGTTGTTTCCTCAGTAAGGTTTCAGCCTATCACTTCAGGAGGGAACTTTAATTTACATTATGAAAACCTTTAATATTACAAGAAATTTTAATATAACGAGGAATTTTGACAAAGGAGAGAACACACGCGCGCGCGCACATTGACACATACACGCACATACACATAATATATGTATATACATGTATATACACCCCCCATCTCTCTCTCTCTCTCTCTCTCTCTCTCTCTCTCTCTCTCTCTCTCTCTCTCTCTCTCTCTCTCTCTCTCTCTCTCTCTCTCTCTCTCTCTCTCTCTCTGTGTGTGTGTGTGTGTGTGTGTGTGTGTGTGTGTGTGTGTGTGTGTGTGTGTGTGTGTGTGTGTGAGTGAGTGAGTGAGTGAGTGAATAAGTATAGTTATAATACATGTGAATACATTAAAAATAGCAAAACACAGTAGTAAAGCTAAACTAACTATACTATAAATGCAAGTGGGTAAGGTTTAGGCTGAGTACCTGAACCTGAGGGGCGTTTTCCGAGTCGGATGGGGCCTTAGCGTCAGTGCCTTGGCTTCCTGGCACAGCTTGGTTCTTTCCACGACGTATTCCGCGGTGGATCGTCCATTTCTGGAACGTTCCACATTTACGTTCATACACCGACGTAATAAATCATTGCTTATTTTTTTATGTGCAAAACATTTAGATATAAATTGAAGAGAATCTCAACATTATGTAATAAGAGTGTCGTAAGATGCTCAAATTTATTATTTGTAAATTTTATACCCTATGCATATACATATAAGATTTGTAGCAATGATCTACTAACTTTTTGTCGTTATTAGTATTGTGATAAAACTTTATTCTTTTTCGCTCTATTTTCGTTATAAATAATGTATTATCGTGTGGATACATTTTTGTAACGTATATAGCAGGTTTTCACAAATAGTTATGTTTCTTCATATTACCGTTTGTGCCATGATAGTATATCTATTTACAATGTAATCATGTAAAATAGCTATAGAACAGTAAGCTTATACACGAAAAAAATATATCTATCACAGAATTAAACAAAAGAGAAAGTATTAACATATCAAACATTATATAGAATTTTACGAAAAGAACAGATAGGGACATTCTCTACTATTCTCACAATTATTACGTTTAATCTGAATTATTCTGTTTTAGATTTCACAACTTTGGATTTGTGTTAACACAATAAAAAAGAAAAAAACCAAAAGATATTTCTTTAGGCAAGAATAGAGAACATGCATAAAAATTTATCGTTGAAATTATTTTCAAAGAATCCTTACTTTTTCTTCAGATTCGCTATCTGTGTTGGAACCAAGCTCACTCCCGTTTTCACTGCCGTTTTCGCCCTCTTTGCAACCGCTCGTTAATTTACGCGCTTGTCTGTCCATCAGCGATGTTCTAGTTCGTGTCTTCTTCCAGCTGTAGTAATATTTTACAAGGCTCGCAATAGATTTATCAGGTAGCTGCACAAAAAATGAGAGTAAATCACTTATATCAACTTTAATATTTCGTATGTTATAGAAGTTTTTCTATTCTTTCTCTTTTTCTTTTTTTACATTGCATAGAAATGTTAATTTGACTTTTTAGTTTAATATTTCTGTAGATATATATAAAATTTGAAGATATTTGATGTGCATGTACTTCAAAGCAGTTCTAACTGATGTTAGTAACACAAAATATAAATTTTACAGCAATTTTTGTAAATTATAATTATAATCATTATTTATTATACGATTACAATTATAATATAATAATTTTCAAAAACTGTAATTGTATATAATTTTGCAATTTGGAAAAGTCGATAAAAAATCAAATTATTTAAATTTTGGCTTTTACGTAAAAGTAAATAAAATGAAGAGATTTGTTCATATATTAGTTCATATAAAGGTTTTGAATGGGAAAAAAATTTGGTTCGTACAATCTTATTAATTTTATTTCAATTAAGGAGATAAGATGCAGTCACTAGACTAAATGTTTAAATTTTTCATAAATAAAACATTTCTCTTTTGTATCATTTGTTTCGTTATTAATAAGTTTATTAATAAGAAATAAATGCTGTAAAATTTCAAAAAGTGATAAATAAAAATTTATTTAAAAAATAAAATTTGAATAGTATTTTAATGAACTTTTTGTATTTTTTCACAAGAGCATTAATAATCCCCTACATAATAATCTTAAAGTGCATTCATTCTTTTTGAAAATGATGTTTGAATTTTTAACTTTGTTTTATTTGTTAAAAAATTTAGTCATTTTTGTAACAAAGTATTTTTGCACTTTTTTCATGTTTTTTGCTGTAATGGATCAATACTTCTGACAAAAATATCATGTTTATATACACCATTGTGCATTTTTTTAAAAAAATGAGGAAAATGCATTTAATTATTAATTTACTGCTGATAAAATTAAAACATCACACAAGTGGAAGACATTTCACTCTGCTTTTGTCTTTGAAGACAAATCCAGTTTTGTCTTCTAGAATTAATTATTTCAAAATTTTATTGTTTATAGACTGTTATAAAAACCATGCAATTTAAATACTCTATATATATGTGTGTATATATATATATATATAAATAAAACAGTAGATATTGTAACACACCATTTGTCGAATGCGATGAAAACTCTTTCCATGAAATTGGAACGCCTGTTCAAACAATACTTTATCCTCGACAGTCCACTCGTCAGGAAACGGTGTAAAATTTGCCAGATCGAGAACCGCACGTTCCAAATTGTGCTTGTGCCAAAATAGCATTCCCAATGCTTGCTCTCCATTGTAACCATATTTCTCCTTAGCCAATATAATGTACTCGTCCACTGAAAAAGATAAGAAATGTATTAGTTATATTTGTTTCTATAAATTATAATCAGTTTACATAAATTTGCTACTTACGTTTTTGGTCTGGTATATCTGTAGTGGGTGACCAAACTAATAATGCCCTATCGGGACACTGATCCAATCGACGCTCTGAAATACATAATAATAGCTTCAGTATGAATCGCTATCTAACAATTGCCATTTTTGAAATCATAAAGATTTTGTACCATTAACAGGAACAAATTCTGGAACAACGACCTGATAATCTCGTCCAACTCTTATTTTCTCTGCTGGAACTTAAAAAGAAAAAATAGTTTTTTTAATTGTACAGTATTTAAAAGGTCAGAAAAGATATGTCATATAAGGCCTGTTCTTTGTCGCTGCATTGCTATACTGGTGCAATAAGTTAGAATAAAAAAAAAATATATTTTTCTTGTTCTAGCTTATTGCACCAGTGCAGCAGTGCAGTGACAAAGAACAAGCCTATATAACAGTTTACTTCAACAAATGATGAAGCAAAAAGTTTTTATAAGGGATTTTTATATATATTTTCACTATTGATAATCTATTCAAATTTCCATATGTATATATAAAAAAAGTAATATCATTCTGGCATTTTATTATTGTGCTACTACAAGAATATCTTTTCAGAAAAAATATTTATGTGGAAGACAAGTTTGTGATTTTCTATCTCAAAAAATTTGCGATTGACGTTTGAATAGTGAGGAGCGCGGTGTTTGAAGGATACTCTCAAATGTTCACGTTTCATGAGAAAACCGTTCGTTACCCCTGACTCGAAAATTTCCGAGCGATCCTTCAAACGTCTTTCACGTGGAACAAACATTCCAATAATCGACAATCTGGACGTTGCGCGTTAATCACGAGATGTCGAGGTGAAAATCGACGATACCTCCTTCCTCCTCGCTGGATGATTCGGTCTGTGCGTTGGGGCTGGGGCCTCGCGATCTACGGCCGTTCCGCACATTTTCCGAGTTTCTCTCCGCTAAGACCATCGCGATGTAGATTTGCTTGTCAAACGGAGCTCGTAGAGTCGCTGGTGCCGCTGCGAATGGGACACAGGACGTGGTGATAGTGCTAGCCTTCCACAGACGTGCACAGATCGGAACCCAACTGTTCTTCGTTTACGATCCTCCTTGAAACTGCATGACGATATGGAGATCCGACCGAGATTCTTCAGTTGTCGTTCCGTGCGATCGTAGCGAAAGTAAAATGGACGATCACGCGCGACCTCATTGGCCGGCGGCGTCGAGCTGTGGGAGAAAAATGGCTTGGCCAAGTTCCTTGTAATGACTCGCGATCTCGCCGAGACCACTTTCCACGGGAATTCGCCGTTCTTTCACACCTTTTACACCCGTTTTTACTTTCTCACTATCGCACAAATCCAAAATCTATACGGGAGCGAAACTAATACCGTATCTCGAATAACGCTATGAGCATACGTATACAAGATTGGCCTGCGAGCCGATTTTCAGGTGTTATACGTCATCGAGTATACGATGAGAGTGAGCGATGGATGAATGGCAAATGCGACCCTTGCCGTTGAAATTTAAAAAATGAAAAACACTTTTAAAAAATACAACATTGTAGGCATATTTGTTTTTGGTGTAAATAGTATTAAGTAAATAGTAAACAAAAATTAAAATTTAGAAACATAGTAAACTATATAGAAAATGTCCCCTATTATTAAATAGTATAGCAGTTAATAGTGTTTTAAATTATATATGTTAAATTACCATTATAATTTTTTAAAGAGAAGAAACATATGCAAATATGTATTCAGACTCACCGGACATTTAATAATAAAATTTTTTAAGTTTTAGTATTATATAATGAATGCTTTAATTTTCCCCTTCAAAAATTAAAACCAGTAGAAGAAAGCGAGAAAAGAAGGGAGAAAGAAAAATTTAAAAAATATTTTTTTATTTTTTGATATAAGAAAATTCCACACATTTTTACGTCAGTTGTTAACGTTATAATATTACAATTAATATATATAATATATATGTAAATAATAAATAAAAAATGCATTATATTTATATTATACATATATACAATATTTTACATTATTAATATAAAATTTTTATAATATATTTTTGTACATTTATATATATTTTAAAAAATTCATTATAAGTCTTGCACAAAGTTTTTGTACAGAGTGATTTTAATACTGTAATTTCACGATAAAGATTTCTCGTAGTAGTCCCACAATTTTTCCATGTCGTATCAGTATCAACTGTGCAAATAACAACCGCTAAAAAAGATTTAGATTTCCTTGAAGATGTATTAAGTTAGGCTGTTCGGAATGTTCCGAAAACAAGATAAGTTAATCCCTTTGTACACACTTGAAGTTCGTGGCACTTCGATATCGATATGAGGATCAGAAGTACCGGAAATACTTGACAATTCAGTATCAATAGAAACACCAGAAATACCATGCGTTAATAATTCTAAAAAATGTATAAAAGTTTAGTGATTTTTTAAATATACAAAATTTAACTTCGCTTTATTTTACTCACTTTACAAATTCATTTTGAGTTATAAATTATATATATCTTTTTTATCTCTAAATACAAAATAAAATACAATAAGACTATTTATAAAAATAATTATTTTGCATACAATTATAGATAGTCAAATATTTCATTTTTTCAATATGTTAAAATGCGATAAAATAATGATATCGAGCGTGCGTTTACTTTGGCGCTTACAGCGCTAAGCATTATTTGTTCTTGTTTAATATTTAATAAGCAACAAGGATAAAATGATGTTTAAAGCGCTGTGAGCGCCAAAGTAAACGCACCGTATGCATATAAATACGAAAAATAACGGATATAGCAACTGTGAGCTTAGCAACGCCTCCGATTGGTTCGACATGTCGATGATGTCACGCGGCGGATACGATCGCGCGAGTATTCATCTGTGAATCTCTCGATGTCGTGGTCGTTTTCATCAGTATATTTTCGTACCTCGAGTAAACGCAAGGCCTTCGATACGTGGAACGACATCGTCCTGTCATCCATGAGGAAAGGACAAATTGATCGGGGTGACCTTTGTCCATTTCATTGACATAATTCTGTGATATCCGGGATAACCTCAATCGTTTGACGCTCTCAAGTCGAACGCCGTCTCGCCGAGGCGCCACCGTCGCGGTTGTCGCACTCGTCTTTCCCGTCGTCCATGCCGCCGTCCATCATGTCCATGGCCCCATCAATCAGTCTCCCATGGGCTACCGACCGTATCGTATGAGAGGTTTTCGCCACCGACCTAACGTAAATATCATATTTACCAAAGAACTCGTGCCGCATTTCACCACATGCTTCGCTGTGATTGTCGGGCTCGTGCTCGCCCGCGCGACTCGCCGCCCGCTGTCACCTCGCCATTCGTCCTCACCTCGCGCACATTCGTCCTCGCGATAACCACAAAGTCTGCCGTTCCACACGGGACTCCTCACCCTCGCACGATAAATCTGTGTATTATCGTGATATTCTCGCGATCATTTACCGATCCAACATCCGGTGTCGATCGAAAATACGAGGAATCGTCGGCGCGTCCCGCGACCCGCGCCTCCCGTGATAAACTCTGTTTCGCTCGTGCTGTGTGTGACTGATATACATACATACACACACATATGTATATACATATTATATATATATTAATGATAAATAATTCGCATCCTCCGTCTCTCTTCATACTCTCATGCATTTTGCACTGTTTACATCGGCGGCTCATTCATAAAGTTCACCGATGTGCGACAGCTTTCATGCCTCGTTGCCCTCAAATACTCGTAATAGATGGTTCATTAATTGCTTTTATTGCGTAAACGGTCAAGATGTCTTATTATTATTATTGTAAAATCTTGCTCCATATCTATTCCATGTGATTACATAAATTGTAAATATGCGATTTGTACACATTGTATGGAGTATATGTGTGTGTATGTCATCCATTTATATATATATAATATTATAGATTCTATTTTTATCACATTTAATTTTTATCAAAGTTTACTATGTAATGAAATTATTTTACACAAGAAAAATGTAATGGATTAGAAGTGTAAATTCTGATTTTATTTTTACTTTTTATTGCTCCTTAAAATATGATGTAACTTTATTGTAATTAATTAAACACTTGATAAATTTAACTACTTTTTATATATTAAAAAATTTGTATAGTTCTTAAAACATACAAATAAAAAAACTTTTATATGTACCCTCTTTTTTATTGCAGATGATTGTCTAAACAAATAAATCAGCTCTAATTTTAGTAATAATTGTTTCTTAAGGAAGAGTTCCAAGCACAATAGAAAGATGAAGGTCGTTGCATTGATCAGTGGTGGTAAAGATTCCTGCTTCAGTATGATGCAGTGCGTAGCAGCTGGCCATGAGATTGTAGCTCTAGCTAATCTGCATCCTGCTGAAAAAGGTATAAAGATAAATATATGTATACTGGATATAATATTTAATATATTTAATTGTATATTTAATGGAAATTGTTTGCAAATAGAGCCCTAATTGCATTATTGTAAATTTATGAGGGTATTATATTAAATTTTTATGTTATAAATATTATGATTTGTAATTATGCAGATGTAACATAGGGGTTAACGCACTGCTTCCAGATGAGCTGGATTCATTTATGTTCCAAACGGTAGGACATGAAGGAGTTATGTATATTGCTGAAGCTATAGGGTTGCCTATATATCGTTATGAAACATTTGGCAAGGCCAATGTGCAAGAAAAATATTATTACCCTACAGAAGGTGATGAAGTTGAAGATCTTTTTAAGCTTTTGAGTAAAGTGAAGGTAAATTGGCTAAAATGTTTCATAATTTTCACAAACTGGAAGGAGATTATTTTTGAAGACAAAATAAGATTTTTCAAGACTAAAATGATGTATTGTGTGAAAATATTTTATTCTATCTTTTTGTTTATTTTTTTATGTAGAATCTTTTTCCCTTTGTTGTACCTCTAATTATAATACATCCTACATATGTAACATCAATGTCTATATGTATTTCAATATTTATATTTTCAGGAACATCAAAATATAGAGGCTGTGTCAAGTGGTGCTGTTCTTAGTGATTATCAACGAATTCGTGTGGAAAATGTGTAATTATCATTTATTTATTTCTTCTGTTTGAATCTGCAATGTTGTCAGTTACTGCTATTAATTTTTTTTCTCGAATATTTTTTTTAGGTGCAATCGTTTAGGTCTTATTTCCTTGTCATACTTATGGAGACGGGACCAAGATGAATTGTTAAATGAAATGATACAGAATTCTGTTAATGCAATATTGATCAAAGTTGCAGCTTTAGGCCTTGAAATCAAACATTTGGGCAAATCTATATGTGAAATGCAACCTCATCTTGTTAAGATAGTAAGTCACAATATGTGTATTATTTCTTATTGAATTAATTATTAGTAATTTTAATTTTTTGTTATGGTTAAGACTTAATAGTATTTTTGCAACAAATAAATTTAATAATATAAATACATACTTCGAATGTTTGTATAATTTGAATTTGTAAAATAAAGCTGAAAATCGCCTTATTTATTTTTATCCTATAAATTTTATTTACAGAAAGAAAAATATGGAGTAAACATATGTGGAGAAGGAGGAGAATATGAAACTTTTACTTTAGATTGCCCCTTGTTTTCCAAAAGTATTGTAGTGTAAGTTAAATGTTTGCATATATATATACAATCTGTGAATAATCATCTTTTATTATTTTTTGGCTTAGTGATGAGTATGAGAGTGTTGTAAATTCGAGGGACGACGTAGCGCCTGTAGGATACCTTACATTTACGAAGATCCATTTAGAAGAGAAGGATGTAAGTTTTTGGATATCGCGTTGATAATTGTAAGGACACTATCAAGTGTCATCAAAGTGAAGATTCATTTTTTAGAATGGAGAATTGGAGAAGTTAAGTCTATCCGAAAGACTAAAAAATGTTTTGATAAAATCGCCACAGGATTACATTGCTGAAATTATTGGTCCTGAGCTACACGACGGCTGTAATTTATCGGAAGACGAAAATGACGAGCACGCATGTGAAAGCAATAGCTTGAAAGCATCAAACTCAGGTAGAAAATTCTGGAGGAGTAAAAAAATGTGAAAAAAATATGTAAAAAAAATATCGTATTATATTTGAATGTACAGGTCAGTTTCATCCTCCAAGTCCAATGGAGATTTTGTACGAAGAGGAAGATTGCCCAGATGCGCCAGTTGTTAATAAAAATCAAATAGGATGGTTCTGGTTCGGAGGTATTATAGGAAAACATCCAGACGTTGTACCCGCCATGGAAGAGGCACTGGAAAAACTAAGCAGTAAAATTCACATCTTAATCGCATACTTTTCGGCTTAGTAATTATTCAATATTAACAATTATTTCTTATTCTAAATTTAATATTAAAAAGAAAACGATATGAATGAATTGTCTTTTCATGCAATATTTATTTGATTATAGCTCTAGTTCAAAACGAAAATTTATGCCTATCCGACATAGTTGCGGTAACATTGTATATAAAAGATATGTCAAATTACAAGGCTATAAATGACGTATACGTTTCCTGGTTGGGTAAGAAAAATCCACCGGTTCGTGTATGCGTAGAATGTCCTTTGAATGTACATGTCATGCTTGACGCGATAGCTTATAAGGAAAGTCAAGAGAGTGGCGATAAATGGGCCTGTAAGCGACACACAATGCATGTTCAAAGTATAAGCCATTGGGCTCCTGCCAATATCGGTCCTTATTCTCAAGCTGTTTGTGTAAGTGCAATTAATAAAAATATTAAATATAATAAATGTAAAGCATTCTCGAGATTCAAATATAAAACAATAATACAAATATAAAAATTATTGATGATTTTCTATGTGTTAAATACTTTTTAAGAAATTGGTTTTACAATTTTAAAAAATTTTAAGTAATCAGTTTTATTATAAAAAAATCATAATCTTCTCTATAGGTAGATGATGTTATCTTAGTCGCTGGGCAGATACCTTTGGTGCCTGGTAATATGAATCTTCTAGATATGAACATTAAACGGCAGTGCCGTTTGACATTGAGGCACATCGACCGCATTGTTAAGGCCATGGATGCGAAACTTCGAGATATAGTACAAGGTATCTGTTTCCTGACTCATTCTAGTTACATAGCAGATGCGAGAAAGGAGTGGGAAAGGAGAACGAGAAATGCTATTATAGATTACATTGTTGTACCAAATTTGCCACGTGGTGCTCAAGTTGAATGGTGTGTTTGGGCTCATAGGGATAATAATCGATTTGAGTGTAAGTATTTAAAGCCTTGTCCAACAAAGAAAGTGTATTTTCTGCAAGTTGAGCAGAAGAATCTACCTTTTTCTGTATCTTTCACAACTTTAACGACATAATTTGCAGTAAATATATTTTTAGCTCAAAAGAGCTAGCGATATATATAAATAATTGCTGCATGTCTTATTATTTATTGTAGATGAGGAAACAGGAAAATGTGTGGCGAATTTTAGGATAGCCATCAGACGTAGGTGGAATTATGAAAATAATGTTTCGGCAATTGTGTGTTACATGTCTACTGGTAAGTTCTTTTTGATGAATTGTTTTATCTATGATATGTATATTCAAATTTTATAAGTTTTCTTTCATTATTTTGAACAAATAAAATATCAAACAATATCTTACCATAATATTTTTTGATAATAGTATTTTACACACTGTAATAAATAATAGAATAATAAATTTGAATTGATTATTGATATTAGTTATTAATTATTTTTATTTAAAATTGAAGTCAAATTTAAAAAATATAAATATAAATAAGGAAATATTTTTCTAAGTCTGAAATTTTTATGTACAGGTTCATCTAATTCGACTGGTAATTTGACAACAGAAGCAAGTTTGCCAACTACAGAATTGAATGCAAATGAATTGTCAGAGGCTTTTGATTATCTATTATGTAAACTTAGAAAAGGCTCGCAAAGCGCAACTCCAACGTGTAACCTGCGAATATTTTACAAGGTCGGCAGTTTTCCGGGCCCAAACTTTCTTCACAATGTCCTTTCGAAATTTTCTATGCAGAATTTAGTGATTACTGTTATACCGGCAACTCACTTACACAATTTCAGTACTTTGTTATCTATATACGGTATTAGACACGAGTAAATATTCAGAATAATTTTTTACACCGTCAATTATTCGTCAAAATTGGAGCGCACACTTAGGATAAAAAAGTTAATGCTTGGAAAAACAGCACGTAAAAGAACTGTTTTGACAAAAATAGGAAAAAATGCGTCTAATATTTTGTACTTTATTTCTTAGAATATTGCACGCGAAGATAATTATAATTTCACTGGTCGTGAACTACAATCGAAATTTCGTAAATTTTTGAATATTCTTTTAAAACAATAATTTTTCAACTTTTTGCAGTTTTTTAGCTGTTATAAATTTAATATCGTTTTTGAGGTAGAAGGGTGGAGTGATGTTTTTTTGCAATAGCATGGACCATTAAGTTTTCCTACGTGCGCAAATAAGTCTCGATGTTCTTTTCTGACGGTTAGTGGGCGTATTTAAGTACTTTTCGCGTTTCGCACGCGAGAGACGGCTGTTCGCTCGACATTTACTGACGATGTAGTTACGTCGCTGTTTCTTTCAGCTGCACTTTTATCTTTTCAAGATAAGCGGTCTTCAAGCAAGGTTTATCTCCCTTGAAAGTGTATCCTGCTCCTTTTTGTAATATAAAAATAGCAACAAAGCGCAGCTGAAAAGAAACAGACGTTATATTATCTTGTATACCGAGTACTACTAGTCAATGACGGGTCAAGTGCAATTCCGAGCTGTGAGCCCGTCCCCGTTTATAGCGCATAAGTGCTCTTTAACAACACGATAATTACACATTAGGTATAATAATACTCGTGCGACTCGTACTGTGCTGATTACGCTATGATGTTTCGTTTTTCTTTTGCTCAAAGTACACGTTACTTTATGGTGTTTGTAATCATGTGCGGAATGTTAATTAACGTGTGTGATGTTTCTCTAAACGACATTAAATCGTGCACAGCCATTTTAAAGTAGCACTCTACATTTACTCGAATTCTAAATGAAAGGAAGGAAAGGAAGGAACGTTTGTTTTAGCTGCGAGGTTAAAGATACGGGATACCACTGCTGGTTCGGTACGATTTAATACGACGGAGAAAGCATATATGGAACGTATATATATGTATATTTTTTTCACACAACGATGTTTTTCGTTGTCACTAATGCTGCCGGTATCGTTACGTAATTGTATTACCGATTGATTGTGTCACAGGAGTGACATTTAAAGAGAAAAGGAAATTAAGATCAGCGAACTCGATATAAGACGCTATGCAGCAGCTCTGCATTCTTCGCGCGTACATACTTTAGAAGTATCTTTTATACAAATTGCATTGCAATACGAACTCTACTAAGATTATTTTGACGTAATATTGTATATGAGGTTGATGCAACGATATGCCAAAGTTTATATTTTGCAACTTGCTCATTTTTTAAACAGTCGCAATTATTATCGTTATTCTGTATATGTACATAATACAACGTAATCTAACACGATATATATATTGTAATTGATTTTTGACGGCGAAAAAAAGAGAAAGAGCGCACTGTTCAAAATGTGGATACTCTGTAATGATAAGTATGTAAAAACAGATAAAGAAAGATGTTTATTCGCATCTAACTCCTGCAACAGAATACTAATCCAAGAATTATGTCATATAAAAGAAGAATAAAGAGAATGATATATATTTTTAAGAAATCGCTACTTTTTTTTAGTTTCACATTTTATTTCTTTCCCTTCTGTTCTACATATATGTAGCGACCGACAGAGAAGACAATATTTTACAAAACTTATTTATGGTTTATTGATATGGTCGTTTATCTTCGAGAATTTCAGAGTTGGTAATTTAGAAAAAAATTACAAGAATATAAATTTGCCCAATAACACGGTATTTTCAAGTTCTTTGTGAACGAAGAGAAAAATACAGTCTTTGTAATGATAGTAATATCTTGAATGTAAGTAAAGACAATATAGATGATTAAAAAATATAATTAAATTTTTAATGTAATATGTAGTATGATTAAAATTTTGAAGAATAAAAATATATTAATAACATAATTTATTTATATATATGTATTAATATATAATATATCTAAATTTACGAAAAATAAATATATTATTTATTAATACACACACACGCACACACACGTGTGTGTGTGTGTATAAAATAAATTATATATTACTCTGCACTTGATGTAATATTTGTTTTCGTTGCTATGATCACATTAAACAAAAAATTTAAACTTTTACATAAATAATTTTATTTATACAGAGCGTTTAGAAAATTGCTTTCAAATTCATGATTATGAGAAAAATAATGGTTCTTATTTTACATCTACATTTTTGTAAATGATGTACTGTAATTTTCAGAAATTAAGTTTGTGAAATGTAAATGTGATAATGCCTTATTTTTTGGTGTATATTAAATTTTTATTTTACAAAATTCTTTTTTAATACTGCGAAAGTGTTACAAAATGTATGTTTAACCAAGCTTATGACATCAAGATTAATTTAAAATTCACCAAAGAATTTACAATCTACAATCGAGGGAAAGTGCGCGATTTCTCGTACACTCTGTATATATATATATATCTTATAATTTCGACACATTCGTAATCCAAACTAAACGTTCAGTCTTTTTCTTACTAAACAATTCATTTGCGATAAACAATACACATAAAAAATTCACAATTAAATGATGTACAACTATGTACAATGTAATTCGTTTGTCATGAAGTACTCCAAGAAAAATTCTTGCGCATATTTGTTCACGCACTCAATAAAAAAACTTATTTACTTTAATATAATGTAATATACACTGTGTGCATTGGCATTAGTATTATACAGCTCGATATTTTCTTTTTCTCATACGATAAAATGTTACAACAATTATATTCACGTTTTGAGCACCTTCGACATCAGAGGCTTTACCACATGCTGGCTGGTCGACGGTGTACAAAAATCACATAAATAATTTTTCTTATCAACCACTACTCCCTTGGTCTCCACGCATTCTGAAAAAGAATTATATACGGTTACAGATATTTTTTATGAATATGTAACTTTTCGCAATAGTAGCTGCATAAGAACAGAGGTGTCTAGATTTGACTTGAGCAGATCATCAGTTTTTTTTCTTTAAGCTTCTTTGTTTTCTGATTTAAAGCTTAAAGTAAGAAATATCAAGAAATAATGTTAATAAAAAAAGTTGATAAATAATTCTTTAAAAATTGTTCAAATGAAGATAAACAATATCAGATTGAATCCAATTAAACACCTTTGCATTATGACATCTACTATAATTTGTAATTTCTTATTCGGCAGAAAAAATAAAAAGATAGAACTTGAAATGTACACACTAAATAGCAATTTCGATATGGCTTTTAAAGTAGCGATGATCAAACAAAACTCGATGGCGCGTGCAAATGTTTCTATGTCGCAACATGCAATAGTTAACACTTTGAACGCCTGAAAATTAAGCTGCTGGGCTTCGATATTCTTACAATTACAGATTATACAAAATAAAATTTCTGTAGAAGATTAAAAAAAAACTACATGAATTCTTATAGCTAATGTGTTTATTAATTGATTGGAAATGAGTCAGTTTTTAATGAGTTTGTGTAATCTTTATCATGATTTGCTAGCATGAAGTCAGAAGCACAAGTTGATGTGCAAATGCGTGTATTCAGCGCTCAAAATGTTAAACTAACCGAATTGTATGAAAACTTGGTGTCAATACCTAAGTGCAGATACTTGTCACATGCGCTGCAATGCACTAGATTCGTTTCCAGGTCGAGCCTTTGGGCGGTATGACAGCGACTGCAGTGCGGGCAATAGCGACCCTTTCGCCACAGCCTTGTTATCGCATAAAGATCATGTGGTTAGTGAAGTCAGGTAAGGGTATATTACGTATTATGTGGTGCTCTTGGTACATGGAGAAGGGGGGATATGTCACGTGCTATACGCTTCTTGTATAATTCGATAGTAAAAAGATATCTTAAATAAGTATTTTTTTTTAAACAAAACTCAAAAATTCAATTCTCGATTAATAACTGATTAAGTATGTAAAAATGGATAACAAAACTTTATTTTTACATCTGTTTTTAGTTAGTTAGCTTTAGTTTATTTAACTGTAATTTGATTTTAAGAAAATTTTGAATAAAAGTTGTAAATAGGCATACTTAATATAAGTATATCACAAAATTTAAAAAATTTTTAAATTAAGGACTGGTTGTTCCAACTTCTTGGTAAACTTACCTACCAGGTATGTGTCTATCTTCATTTCTTTTCTTAAATAAATAAAGACAACCATACATTTATTTGATAGGTAAGTTTACCAAGAAGTTGGAACAACCGACCCTAAGTGACTGTCAATTGTCACAAGAGGATCAGTGAAATTTCAAAAACAAGAAAAACTGTAAATTTTCGCTAAAGAGTATCTTTTTGTTCGCAAAGTATATTTCTTACTGAACAACCCGCATATGTCTTTGATGAGAAGAAAAGATGTCGAAAAAGTGTTATGATGTGAGCCATGGAGATTATCAAGCAATTGAAGCCCAGCGTAGTTTGGAAAAATTAACGATCGACTATACTTACTTCGAGCACGGTACACAGAGCGTTGAGACATATACTCGAGTATTTTTCTCGCCTTTTTTATATTCGTGTTGCCATTGTGCAACGCTGTTTCGGTCTGAATTAGCACCACCAGGCTCCCTCGAACCACAATTTGCGCAGACGGCACATTCCTGACAATGCCATCTTCCCTGCGGCACACGTCGTAAACCAACACAATAGATATGATACCTAAACATTTGACGTCAAGTTAAATTCTGTAAAGGTTCGAAAAGCTACATATATATAATCCTATATAATACTTATAGAAATTAGAATTCATATTTTATTTACATGTATACTCAGTATACTGTTCTTTCTTTTACTTTTTAAATTAAAAAAGTCATTAAAACGTTGATAGTTTCTGAGTTGTAATTGTATAAGTTATAATGTAATATATAACATATTTTGGCTGAGTTCGGAGAGACGCTATTAGCGCTAAAAGTATCATTCTATCCTTGTTGCTCAATGAATGTCGAAGAAAGATAAAGCACGCTCACAGCGCCAAAAGCGTGCTCTTCGAACTCAACCTTTGAGTTTTTAAAAGTATATACAACTCACCCACGATCACACATATCACAGAAAAGCATCTTGTCTTCGTCTGCGGGATCATGACATTGCGCACACGTTTTACAATCAGTGCATTGCCATGCATATGATTGAATGTGTGGTACCATATCCAATGTTAAATCTATACAAGATGGATGAACTGAAAATAATAATGACCTCAGTAAAAGCCCTTTATATATCTAATTGTAAGATATTATTTACCGTTTCCATTGCATGTACCACATTGGATTAATATCTCGTTTTTGTTATGTTTATTTAGAACTTTCAGGCACATTTTGCATTTCAACTTTGTATCATCCTTTGCGTTTGAGATTTCCATATCTACTTCATCCATGGTTGATTGAGATCCTTCCGTATCTTGTGTACCTTCACTGGAGGACGAACTGTTCAAATGCAATTATTATACATTATATCTTTGCAATCTTTTATTTATATTATTATAAAATTATAATATATCTTTTATTTATATTATTACAAAATATTATACAAAAATATGAATTTTATTATCAATAAAAAGTATTATATAAATAAATTCTAAAATGCTCAAAAAATGCATTTATAAATGGTATTCTTTTGTATTCTGCATATATATTTTAAATTAAAAAAATGTTTTTTATAATATTTTATAACATTGCAATCTACCTTGAGTCATCAGAAGACGATTCACTATCGCTGTCGCTTTGAGAACCTTCCGACTGACTATCACTTTTACGCTCATTAGGTCGCGTGGGTCCATATAAGACTGTATTCAGCGGATAATATCTCAGTTCTGCTGGTGTATATTCTCGATAATAATCAGTATATTGTCCTGGTATCAGAGCAACAGGATAATGTCCTACTTTATGCTCCGAGTCGATTTTCTGTTGCTTCTGCTGTGGTTGCTGAATCGTGAAAGTCTGCAGATCTAAACAGTATTTGCGCTGTTCCTTGCGAGCTTTGTTTAAGTTGGCGTTCCATGTAAATGCGGACTGCATTGCCATTTCCGCAAGGTCTATCCTGTTTCTCTCCGCATTTGCGGCTGCCGTCAATTCCTTCTGCTTCTTGGAATGTTCCTTAACTTGTTTCTCGCGCATATGCTTACGATATTCTTCGTACTGATCAGGGAAATCACTGCACATTACGTCTAGTACTTCCGAGCTACATACTGCAGTTAATCCTATGTAACATGATATAATACATAAATACATTATGTAATAACATATAATATATATGTAAATATAAATAAAAAAATTCTTATATCAATTTTTATTTTAATTTTTATATTTTTTCAGAAACAATTATAAAAACAAAGTAATTTATTATATAAAAAAATTAAAAATCTTAGCAATTTATAGACGTAAATTATTTTTCAAATTTTTAAATAAATCTTAGATAATGTTATAAGTCTTGACTAAAAAAATTTGTTTTTATATTATCTATATATAATAAAATAATAAAGTTGTATGTACAGATATTTATGTAAAATAAATCTGTTATATAAGATAAAAATTTCTTCTTCTATAGAAAAATTAATATAGATTACAGACTTACCCATATCGCACATCGCTTCACTGACTAATCCATTCTCCCTCAAATAATTTCTCTCTTCCATATCAACTACTCTGCGTTTGAGATCAGGATATTTACGTTTAAAAGACTTTACGCCAAGATACTGTGATATCTGTTCCTGTATCATAAAGGTTTCACCCTTTCGATCCAGTGGCCATTCGTATTCTGCTATTTTATCAACAGTGAAAGGTCCTTCATCGGGATCAAAATTAATTTCCATTCTTCGGTTCTTTACTTTAACTTTTTCCGATTCTGTCGTGGCGGTGCTCAAGACACTACCCTGCGACTCTTCATTTATTATTGTCTCCGAAGCTGTAAAAAAATAAATTTTTATGAAAAAGTGCAGTTAAGATTATCGTTTTTTTATATAAATTCCTGTAGATTAACTGAATAAATAAAGACATTTTACATTTATACAACTTTTAACAACTTTTTTTACACATTCTTTAATGTTAATATTATTAATATTATATCAATAGATATAATAAAAGATTCATACATTTACATTTTGTTATAATTCTAATTAATTTTTTCTTATAATATTTTATTATTTTTAATATTTTCTCTTGGTCTAAAAGATATCTTCACTAAATTCTAAATATAAATAAAATCTACTACAGTTTAATTAAGATTTTAAAACATGGACGTCATGTCATATCGACACAATTTACACATTCAAAAAATATTATTTATAAACATATGTACAAATGCACAGACAGTGTATATATACATTTATATAGATGAAATACGAATTAATACGAGCGCTTTTAGCGCTGCTAAACACAGCATAATTGCAACACATATTGCAAATAAAAGAAGTGATGTACACTGCCTCGTATATGAGCACATCATTATAATTTTGTATTTAGTTACTTGAGAGACATCTTATGCCACAAGAAAAGATCTATTCTTAGCCAGCTTGAAATTTTGGATGTGTACCAATACATTCAATTCAAACTCTTCAATGACTAAATTAAAGATAGTTTTTTTTAGATATAATTTATTCTTGTAAAAAACCATATAATTATAATTATTAATATAAAAATTATTTTCATATATAATTATATTTTGATTTTATTTATATCAGTAAATATTATTAACGAATATATAATTCTGTAATGCATAGAATATACTTTTAAACCAGTGAAATTCTGTAACTCTTAACAAAAGTGTCGTTATAGTATCGTTGCGCATCTTTTCATCATCTATAATGTACAACAACAATATAATGGTACCAATATTATCGTTAAGAGTTACAGAATCCTACTCCAGATATTATTAAATAAGAGTATTATTCTTAAAAAAGTATGTAAAAACTATAAACAAGAAAATATAAAAATATAATAAAATAAATGTTAGTGTAGACATATTATCTACGTATATATAGTAAAAAATATTAAATTATATTATTAAAATATACTGCACATAAAACAGCATACACTTATACATGCAATATAAAATTTAAAACAATGAGAAAGTGATATTTACATTATCGTGAAATTATATTTATGTAATATTAATGATGGTATATGTAATATTATGTAATATTAATAATGCAATGTATTATAATATTATATTGTATTTATCATATTATATATTAATATTAATATGTAAATACATACTCGGTGCTGGTATATTTCTAGCCGGTGTTTGAGACCTTGAACCAGATTCGGCGCTCATTCTTGTTTCTTCATCAATCACTTGCACTGTCGACACTGTTTCACCTCTGATGGCTGTCGAATCTGGTTGCTTTTTCGACGTTGGTGTCAGCCAATTCGAATGTCCGGGAGGTACAGGTATCTCTTTAATCCCGTCCGATATTTTACCTTTATTTTCGGCATGTTGCTTTACTGCCGACTTCTGCGTCCTCTCAGAAACGATTTCTAAGGCTGGTTTTTTATGCTGCTCGTCAGCTTTCGAAACCAATAAGCTCTGATTAGACGCTTTTGTCGGATCTTCTTGAGTGCATAACGAACTTGTAGGATCTAGTACCGCAATCTCCGAGTTCGAGATTTTGGAATCCTTTTTTGCCGCTTCTTTACGACCTAACGCGGAGCTTTTACGATCTATGGGTGGTTGCTTTAGCGCCTTGTAAAGTTCTGATGATTTCCGAAGTGATTCTTGTTGTACTGGTGTTTCGTCAATAGTGATGACAGCCATCGTCGATGCCTCTATAGCTGATAAGTCTTGCTCTATACGAGTTTTTTTTCCAATTTGAGGCTCTACGTTATCTAGTTTCCGTTTACCACGACCTAGATATACATAGAAAAAAAAAAAATCTTTTATTAAAAAAAATTATTATATATAAAATTAATTTAATTTTTATATTTAAAAACAAAGAAAAATAGAAACTGAATGTTAATCCAAAGAGTTATCTTATAAATAAGTTTTTTCTTAAAAAAGAAGTTTTTAAGTTTTTTATGAAATTTTTTCAGTTTTTAAAAAATTAGTTTTTTCTTTTTTAATATTATGAAAGAGACAAACCTCGTCCTCCTCTGCCTCTCTTTGGTGGAGCATAACTTTTCTGATTCCTGCAAGTTCTCTTAGGCCTCTCGTTTTCTCTGTGTTCGAATTGTTGCGGAGGAACTTGCTGTACATCATCTAATGCCAAGGGATCTCTGGGTATCAGCATTTGCGCGGATGGCTGTTGTTGCTGTTGCACTGTCGCAGGATTTCTTCGCGGTCTGCCTCTCTTCTTCGGCACCTTAATATCGGCTCTATTGGGCGACACCTCCTCTATGATGACAACATCCTGGCTGGAGTTCGAATTTTCGTTAACGATTATCAGTTCCGGGCGATGTTCGATGATTTCGCAATCCGATAATCCACCCGGCGAATTTTTGCATATATCCTTGAACTTGTCGGACGCATTATCTGACCGTACTTGCGTGATACTGATCTCCTGGTTGATCACGTTCATCTGCTGTCGACTGATCAAACTCGTTTTCGGATCGAATAATAGTTTCTGCTGTTGCTGCTGCTGTTGTTGCTGCTGTTTCTGATCCCGACACATTACTGGTTGGATTGTGACCTCCGGCAGAATCTGCGAGAGCTGCGTCTCTAACTTAGATTTCTTGCTTTCAATTGGCGAGATTGTTACATCTTTACGTTTGGGCGATATTTCGATCTGTTGCTGGGCGGTCTCCGTCGGTTGCTGTTTTCTGTTCTGCATCTGCACCGGCTCGATCGTCAGTTCAGAACGATTGCTCTGTAGAATGGACGGATGACCGCTGGTCTTGATGATTTTCAATGGAGATTCTTTATGCCCTGCAGCGTGTTCCATATATCTGTGAGAAAAATTTATTGCTGGATCCACAGCCGCTGGATCTTTACCTTTCTGCGCGGTGGACTCGCCGTGACTGTCACAGGTTACGATCGTAGGGTGACCGGTTTTGGACAGTTTGATTTTCATCTCTAATGGTGAATCGGCGGCATCTCTGCGTCGCTGCTGTTTGTCTTTCTTCTCGGAAGAAGAACCGGAAGATGGTGTTTCTACCACCGAAGCGTCGCCGGTTTTAAATAGCTTAATCTTCATCCCGAGTGACGAGTCGCTGCCTTTCGAATATTCTGCATCGGCACGCGTGGTCTTACTTTGATGCTCCTCAGCGATAATTTCGCTTTGCACAATGGAAGCGTCGCCGCTCTTGGACAACTTGATTTTCATGCCGAGTGGAGATTCCGTTCTCTTCGGCATTTCTGCCTGACCCTCTCCCCGTGATCTCGACTCTTCTGTTAACTCTGTTTTATTAGAAACCACTGACATATCTCCAGATTTAGATACTTTAATCCTTGGAACGCTGCTTGTAGATAATCCAAAAGTTTGTAATACATCTTGCTCTTCGGTAACGTCCGGCGATATTAACGATGCCGCTTCGCCTGTCTTCATCTTGATCTTGAGCCCGGAAGACTCTGGTGTTTTCACTGTGTCTTGCAATATCTCAGACCTGTCTTTATGTTTCATTTCCTTAACATCTTCTGTGACTTCGGAATGTATAATAGACGCGTCTCCGGTTTTAGATAACTTTATTTTCATACCAAGTGGCGACTCGGTGCGTTTAGGTGGTTCAGGTACCTCCAATTTGTCCTTTGTATCTTCAGTGTTGTCTACCGAAATAATAGATGCAGCGCCTTTGCATTTAGATAGCTTTAT
Source organism: Monomorium pharaonis (assembly GCF_013373865.1). Taxonomy (NCBI): domain Eukaryota; kingdom Metazoa; phylum Arthropoda; class Insecta; order Hymenoptera; family Formicidae; genus Monomorium; species Monomorium pharaonis. The sequence continues at coordinate 8,570,937 of NC_050471.1, forward strand.
CTTCATTCCAATCGGAGACTCAGTCCTTTTCGGTAGCTCCGGATGATCTTGCTTTTCCTTCGTCTTCGTAGACAAATCCTCGGAAGCATCCGGAGATACGATGGAAGCGTCACCGGTTTTCGACAGTTTAATTTTCATACCAATCGGAGAATCCGTTCTTTTCTGCGTGACTTCTTTGTGCTCTTCTAAAGATTCTTGCCTGTCAGTCTGAATAATAGAAGCGTCACCAGTTTTTGAGAGTTTGATCTTCATTCCAATTGGCGATTCTGTTCTTTTTGGGCTTCCTTGCGGCATCTCCAATTTCTCCTTGTGTTTTGTGAGAGCTTCTTTGGTATCTTGTTGCTTGGAATCGGAGATAATCGAGGCATCTCCAGATTTGGATAGTTTTATCTTCATACCGATCGGCGAATCCGTTCTCTTCGGCTCTTCGATTTTGTACTTCACCTCCTTCGAATCGTCTGGACTTTCGTGTTTTTCTATACCCACAATTGAAGCGTCGCCGGATTTAGAGAGCTTGATTTTCATACCGATGGGAGATAATGACGATGTGTTCTCAGTGGTGTGCCACTGGTTGACCTCATCCAGATTTTCGTTGGATATTATGGATGGATGGCCTCCCTTCGATAATTTCAATTTAATCTTTCCTAACTTTTGACCTGGACTGTCATCTGGATTCGGTGAATTCGTAGCCGATCGGATCTTTGGACTCTTTGGTGATCGTGGTTCGCTGCAATCTGTGATCGCTGATTTGGCGATCTTTAGGATTATTCTCGGCGAACCGACGTTCTCCAAGTCCGAATGTTTCTCAAAATCCTTGCGCGGCGTGTCTGCACCTTTCAACTCAACTTTATCGGCCGATTTTGGTGATTCCAACATTCTCGAGTACGCGATAGCTCTCGCGTCCTTCGGTATAAGAAGACTATCGTTCGGACTGATAGAAGATTCCAATACCTTAGATGAATCCGGAACGGGTATCTCGATCTTTGGCGGTTCCTTCAATCGCTCCTCCAATATTGACACCCTCGGAATCAGTTCGCATGCTTTCAGAATACCTTCACTTGACAACGATCTAATTTCGGGTACAGCTCCTTTTTCCTTGTGCGATTGTTCCACCGTTTGCGCATTCAAGGAGTTATCCGCGACAGAAGTGGTATCAGATAAACACATGCGAGTTTCTTCATTTAGTTCTTCGGTGTCCTTCACGACAATATTAGGAACGTTCTGCATCTGCGTCGCAAATTTTCGCTCATTCTCTAGCTTAGCCGCCTCCGATATGATCTCTGCTTCCGAAATGGAGATCGAATCCGTAGCATCAGCGTTCCTTAGATGCGCTAATTCGGACTCGGCGTTCGTAAAATTGTCTATTTCATCGGGCACGTAGAGCTCCGCGTTCGCCTGCTTTGTTATGTCCTCGACGACGCTCTCCACCATTTTCGGCGAGAGTACTAGTGAGTCTATCGTTTGCTCCTCTGATTCCTGCAAAAACTTCACCGCGGATTCCAATTCCGAGATCTCCGAACTCGACTGCGAATTCTCGATGACGGTTGGAGTATCGGTATGCCGGGAAAGACTCTCGCTCGGTATTACACCCTCCAGAATATCCTGCGGCAGCTCCAGTTTCGTTTCGCTTTCTTCTAAATCAACGGCCTCCAATCGACTGCTCTCAAAATCCACGTCCAGATCGTTCTGCTGCAAATTACTATCCGTTTCAAGAGACTCTTCCATCTTATCGTTACTCGCCGTCTCACTAACCAGCTCCGCACTCATGTCTTCGTTCACTTTTAAACTAGTATCCTTGTTTTCGGTAGTTTTATCGTTACTCGGTATGTTGATATCAGTCTCGCTCGTTTCATTATCTCTGTTTGACAAACAACTAACAATAACATTTGTTATGTAGTCCGAACTCTGCGTCATGGTTGCTTCGCTTTGATTTGCTTGATCTAATAAAAGATCCATATCAATGTTTTTACTTACTATCTCCTCCATTAAGGTTTTATCCTCAGTTTTCATATCCTTTAACGAAGAATTTTCATTGTCTGACATAAGTGTTATGTCCAAAAGTCCTTCTAGAGAATCTACGGTTTGAACGGTAGCTGGAGCATCCACATTTGCCAAATCTTGAGGCAGTTTCTCTATTAACTTTTCAGTACTCATTTTTTCGTCTGAGCTCTTTTGTGATAAAGAGATTTCGTCGATATTTGATTGTACCTCTTTTAAATTAGCATCAGTGGATTCTTTTATAATTGGTTGCATATTATTCTCTTCAACTGTCGGCGCTACATCGATTGAGTTTTTCGATTCCATAGGTATTTTCGCAATTCTTTCACACGGTTTCGTTTTTTCATCGTCTTGTAAATTGATATTCTCTGAATTTGCTTGGACATCCTCTGGAATTACTGATTCCGAAACTAAATTTATTTCATTCACTTTCTTTTCCTTTTCAGTAATCTTTTCAATTTCTTTAACTTTATCCTCGTCTAAATCTGATATTTTTATTGCTGTCTCATTCAATGATATCTCAGCTGTAATATTTTCCGCGACTTTATCTTCCTTCCGTACTATGTTACAAATGTAATCTGTTACATCATTTTCTGGAGCAATCAAATTTTCAGTTAATGAAGAATTTGTATCATTCTCTAATAATATATTGGAAGACGTAACATTTTCCAAAGATAATTTACTTTCTACTTTTATAGACGAATTGTCTTGTTTTAGAACACTTGATTCAGATTGATTAGACATTTGCACTGGTTTATTTTCTATCAATGCAGTTTTATTTTGATCTTTGTTAACAGATAATGATGCAGCTTCCAATATCTTTCTTTCTACATTTTCTATTTCTTCAACTTCGGATTTGCTTACATTTTCTAAACTACTTGAATCTTCGTGCGAAATCAGAATAGAATGTAATTCTTCAAATTTACTAGATGTAGTATTATTAATTTCAGATTTTTCTAATAACACAGATGGAAATTGATCAATGGATTTTTCATGTTTAACCGAGGTTAGTGTTTCAAGAACATCTTGTGTGCAAACATTTGTATCTTCAGAATTATTACCATCAGATGTCGAATCACTCTGTATTATCAAATTTTTAGAGCTCAAATCTGAATTTTCCTCACTTAGTAAGTGACTACCTGCAGGTACATCAGTTATATTCTTTTCTTCAGCATCTGGACGATTCCTTGATATATCTTCATTTAAAATTAAATCTTTGTTAGTTGTATCTGATGCAGTTTGAAGTACATTTGTATCCATTAGTACAGATGTTTCTTTTTTAGTCTCCACTACATCTGCACTATCTTGATTATCAGAAGTTACAACAGTTTTTTCAAGATCCTTCTGTATAAAAGTGACATCTACCTCCTGAGAATTATTATTTTTATTCGTCGCGTCTGTCATACTTAATTCCTTATCAGATGTTTTGGTTAAAGTAGACTCCTGAATTTTATTTACTGAAACAATATCCCTATCTTCGCATTCAAGAACGTTTGCATCAACAGCAGGACAACTATGCTCATTTGCTTCTTTCGTATTTGGCAGTTCTTTTTCACTAGAAATTGCTAAATCTTGCTCTTCTGTTTCAGAACCTAGTGCTAATGTACTTGATTCTATTTCAGTATTTTCTTCCCTTTGTTCTATATTCTTTGTTATTTCCATTGTTAATATGGCAGATGTATCAACAATTGTATCTGCAGTTTCTTTCAAAGTTTCATTAGAAGATTGATGTTCTAATGCTGTTCTTTCAGTTGTATTCATTTCGATTTCAGTATTATTTTCATTTTGTTGTGTGCGAGTTAATGTTTCAATATCAACACACTCTGATACTTTAGTTGACGCAGTATCGTCTACATCTTCTTGTACTTCTAAAACTTGTTGCAACATTTCACTTTGATTAGAATTTTCTGACTCTATTTTATCTAGATCTAATTTGCTATCTATAACAGTTTCTACTTTCGCGTTTAATTCTTCCGAGATAGCCACACTCGTGTCATTTAACTTTGAAGAAATCTCAGTACTTTGCTCCAATATATCGGTTATTTCACAACTATCTTCCTTGTGCTGTTTTGCAGAAACATCCGATGACGAAGTTTCCCTATGAGTAGAAAGTGATGGGGTTTCTTTAGGCGAGTCATTGTCATTCATGTCAGTTTCCTCCGAATCCTCAGAGTTGTATGCTTCTCCTATCAATTGTAAACTCTTGCTAATGTTTCCACAAGCTATTACTACAGGCTTTAAACCACTCTTGGTTTCGTTTTGGCTGTCAATGATATTGTCAACAGTTTCATCCGCCGTTTTCTTAGCGTCGCTCATCTCGTGACCCATGGGAAAAACAATGTCCACTTGTTGCTCGTCTCGGACAGTTCCCTGTAAAGTATCGTTTGACGTGACAGTCAACGAATTATTATCAATGCACGATTTGTCATTGGAAGACAATTCTGATGTACAAACCATAGTGGATGTATTAATAACTATTTCGCTAGTCTTTACGTCGAAAGCTTCATCGCGTTTAAAGTCCACATCTGCGTTTTCCGAGGCACTCATTTCCGCGATAACTGACGGTTCCGTGCGTGTCTCATTTTCACAGGTAAGATCAGACATTTCTTCCTGCAACTCACAAATGCTATCTGTACACTTTTCAGACACAATACTAGATTCGCTGGTATTATCAATGCTTGAGATATGAAGAGTACTAGAAGTGAGATTAGCTATCTTAGAAGAAGTCTGTTGTTGTATTACTGGGTTTAAGTCCTTTGACTGCAAAGTCAGTTCTACCTTTGAATCCGTAATAATCTGTGAAAGAGCGGCAATCTCGCTCTCCAGGGTCGACTCGCCGACCTGCTCACCGGACTGTACGCCGATGATATCGTTGATATCCATCATGCTCAGGGCCTCGGTATCGTATGTCTCGGTGTCGCTGTCAACGCCGTATGGCGCATAACGGGCTGGGGAGCTGTCCTTGGAAGATTTTTCTTTTTGTTCCTGATTCCGGTCCTTAGAGCCAAATAGGCCCATGTTAGAACCGTCGGACATTGTTTCGATGATCCGTGCAGGGAACGTTACTACACCTGCTACTGCTGCTGCCGCCGCCGTCCCTGTCACCACCGCCGTACATTTATGCGGAATTTTCGTTCCACGGTCAGACGTGAATAAAATCTCTGCACGTACAAATCGGGTGTGCCTGCGTCGCTGCAAGTGCACCGTGTTAGAATTTCCGCGATATTCTAACGTGAAATTGACCGATCCTCGGATCTCTACTTACCGCTACATCGCTCCCTAACTTGTTTTCACACGAACGGCGAACATAACCAATGTTCCTCTACATTTATGCGCGAAGTCAGTCCCGATGAATTACACGTATTGCACAAATGGACTATAACACAGGACGATATATCGTATCACCTGTTCGCCTATCTGGCTTTCGACGAGACGGGATCGATACGCAAGCATCTATGCTTCACGGTTTTGAAAATATATTTTTGCCAAATCGTAAAACATTTACTAAAATACTGACGCCAACTTACTGCATCGAAATGAGACGGTGAGTACGGTGACCCCCTGAAAAATTCCCTAGCTTTTAATGGTATATGCACATAGCAACATGACGTATAACAAAATTGTCCATAAAAATTGCGTGTGGACAATAATTCATTTCTTGATTATTTGAGAAAATAGATATCGGAATATTTCGAAACTAATAATTATAAATTAAATTATCTATATAAATTTAAAAAAACGAGTGCATATTTCATCAATTTAAATTTCTTTTTGCACTTTATTGAAAAAGTTATATATAACTGCAATAAATATGCATCATAAATTTATATTTAATTTCTTATATTATATAATTCATATATAATTTTAATCAGTTTATTATATGCTATTAGTAATTATGATAATTTTAGATTATCATAAAAATTAATATTTTTTTAGAAATATGATTTCTGGAAATGTAAAATACTATTTATATCTCATAATACACTCTGTAAAATAAAAAAGAATTATCTCTTGAAGTATAAAATAGTTTCTTAATCTATAAAATATATATCTCTATTATTATTTAAAATTAATACAAATATGATTCTATCCTTTTATTGGCTGTGTGATATTTTGTGTTTTCTTCTTAACAGATTTAACTAGGGCTTTTAATTCCGTCGACAATTTTTCGTTCGTTTTTGGCTTTTTAAATTGCTTATCCTGAAAGTTACAATATATATTAGAAGAGTGCATAAATGGCTGTTAATGAAATTATTCTTTTACTTACATCTTCTGTGTGTGTTTCGGTATCAGCTCTTCTCTTCAATTTTTCATTAACTAAGGCTTCCGTACCCTTTGTCTTCCTATAACGTGAGTCTGCAGGATCGATATTGAAATGATGCGACGTGAACAAAGCGGCAAATCTTGGATCCTTAACATTAACTTCGAAATTGTCCTCTTTTGCTTCTTCTTGCACATTCTTTTTTTTGTTGAGACGTTTTCGTTTAGATTTTGACATAGTCGCGTTTTCTTCGATCTGCTTCATATTGAAATGCTTTTTGTCGTCTTCATCTTGATCCATCAGAAGCAATTCCAATTCAGCTTTACGTCGTTTCTCTTCCTGTTCGTTTGAATTGTCAACAGTAGGTTCGTTATCTTTCTTTCCTTTTCTATGAGATAACGATTTACTGTTTTTGAATTCGTCTGCAAAATATTTATCATTCATATCTACATCAGATGGCAAAGAATCTTCCGAATCTTCGCTTTTCTGACTTTCTTCTTTAAGTTTTTTCCTTTCTTCTCTTTTAGCTTTCTTTTTCGCTTTGCGTTTCTCTAGATATTGTTCAAAAGGTGTGAGCTCTTCCTTATTTTTCGTTCTCTCTTTGACTAACCTTTCAGCCTTTTCTTTAGTACCTAAACCCCATGAGAATTCCAATTCAACATCTTTGCTCTTCTTTGCTTCTTCTTCTTCTTCGATAGCTTTTAATATAGATTTGTACTTTCCAATTGGATCATTATTTACCAGATCTGATTCTGAATTATCGTTGATTTTTTCAATTATGTCTTTCTTTTTTTCTACATCTAAAATAAAATAAAAAATAATTTAATAAGTTTAGATTTAATATAAACATATACAAAATTAACAAAATCCTACCCGAGTCATCTTCACTACCGCTTGCCAGATACGTCTGTAGATCATTTTCATCAATATTTTGTAATTTTCCCGAATTTAATTTTTGTGTAAACTCTTGTCTATTTGGATCTGTTTCATCCCACGTTAATTGGACTTTAACTTGTTGCAAAGCCGTTGTTGTAAATTGTCTTGGTTCATATTTAACAGGTTCGGGTATTTCAGTACATATCTCTTTAGCTTCCTTTAACAGACATTTAATGTAAAAAAACTATGCTTCTTAATACTCTTTTCTTATAACTTCTATATTATTGTTCTAAGAGATACCTGATCAAATGTCATATCATCTGATATGAACCTGAGATCCAATCTAGTTGCAGTAGATTCATATTCGATACCATCGCATTCGGTATATACTTTGTTTGCCGTTTCCGCAGAATCAAATTCAGCAACAGCATAATAATATTTCAATCGATTCAATTGATATTGCCTCAATTTTTCCATGTGATATTTCGCACCTTCTTCATTCTAAAAAAAGGGGCAGATGATTAATAAGAAAAAAATTATACTGTACAACTGTAAACAAAACAGAAAGTCATTATTTTATACATTATCTTCATTTTCATCTTCACTTCCAATAGTCTCGTTTCTTAACTCTATTGGTCCATTAATCTCTTCTTCCTTCATGCGCTGCAGACCAAATTCTGATGGATAAATCTAAATTAAGTAAATACATAATTAATATATAATTCCCATTTCTATTTTATAAATTTAAATAATTTTAATTTGTTTTAAATTTCAACATTTACTATTACTCTATTTCAAATATTATTAAAATTAATATTTTTTTGCAAAGTTAATTACATATATTCCAATCCAAATATATCAATTGTAAAACAAATACATTAATACATTTATCTTTCTTATAACATTAATAATTACTATTTTAATCATTATATTACTGTAACTGAATGAATGATTCCACCGCTAGGCAAGAATGAATTTAATAAAATCATCAAGTCCACAGCACGTATTCTATCCCAATCCATATTACAAATAGCTAATCGACGAGTAATGTCATCTGTAGTTTCAGCTTCTTTATCAAGTTCACCCCAGTTGTGTTCAATCTCTTCTTCTGCATCTAAATTAAATAACAAAATTAAAATAAAGATAAGACTTTTACATATTACTGTTTTACATATTACTTAAAAATGTTTAGTATATATATATATATATATATATATATATATATATGTGCGTGCGTGTGTGTATGTGTGTGTGTGTGTGTGTGTGTGTGTACACAAATTAATATATATATATAAAAGAATAACATTTTACCACTAGCTTCTGACGATTCTTCTTCAGAAGAACTACTGTCGGTCATCAGGACACCTTCTCCTCTGGCATAATTCACAGTAAGATCTCTTAGTTTCGTTTTAATTTCATCTGTAAGTCTGCTCTTTTCACCTTTTCGTCTTTTATGCAGCTGCTTATCATTTTCATCCAACTCTACTTGAGAAAATTCTTTGTCTTCACGTTCGTCTGATTTTTCGATAGAATCGTCTGAGAAATCGCTATCAGATTCGTCGTTATTGGCACATTCCTCTTTCGTTTTTATTCCAGACAAATTTTTCTTATTCAACGCATCATTTTTGTTCTTATTTTCATTCTTGGAGTTATTCGTGGAATCAGCTTTTGATTCGATTTCCTTCGCCGTTTTCTTCTTGTCCTTTTCTTTCTTTTCCTTAGTGTCTTTTACTTTTTTCTCGCAGTCTTTCTTGTTTACAGATGATGTAGACTCATCCTCATCTTCATCCTCGCTGCTCGACAGCTCGTAATATTTTCGGAGATCTTCGGTGGTGGTTTGACTAACAGGTCTACCGCGCTTATCAATGGTATACTTGACCGTGAACTTTTTGTCCTTAAACATGTCCTTAAACCGATGATCGATTTTCACCTTCCTCTCGGTTTTGGGAATGCGACGAAACTTCGGATCTCTCGCAATATGCGCAAAACGCGCATCTTTCAGCATTTCATCCATTATTGCTGATATTGTTGATTACTCTATTAAACTATAAACGCAATAATTTAATTTCTAAAATTTTATGTACACAGAAACGTTTTGTATACAGGAAAATTGCGCTCAGTCACACGTGGTCTTCGACACTTGAAGATAGGTTAGATTTAAATGCATAAGGATCAGTTAGGCCGAAAGCAGAGAACGACACGTAGGTGTCGTAGTCGTAGTCATAAAGGGCCATCTACAATGGAGAGTCGTAGGCCGTAGCAGTAGTCGTAGAAAATGGGTGCTTTCCATTTAGTAACACAAGTCGACACAAGCATCGTTCTATCTTTTTTTATGTTCAATGAGTAACAAAGATAGAACGACACTTGTGTCGACTTGTGTCATTAAATGGAAAGCACCCAATGTCTCCACTTCGTATTGCTTTACTGTTTACAGCAGACATTGAGTCAATTCATTGCGTACTTACGATGAGCGTTGGGGCATTCGGGATTAGTTTTTGGTCGCCTTTCTTTGATGACCGGCTTGTATGTTATTGCTACGTCGTTTTTATTCTAGAAAGCATTGCCGTAGTTTTAGTGCTGTTATGGCTAAAACACTCCATTGTAGATGGCCCTTTAAATGGCCCTTTAAATTAAGTGAAGTGTTACTTAGGCCCGGTTCCACAACTCACGGTTAAATTAACTGGCCGATTATTCCATTGGAATTGATCAATCGTATTTGTTAATTTTGCTTAACGACAAATACGATTGGTCAATTCCAATGGAACAATCAGCCAGTTAATTTAACCGTGAGTTGTGGAACCGGGCCTTAATCGTCGTGCGGGCATACGAAATCCTCGAAACGAATTTGTCTCCGTTCGTTGTATCTCGGCGCGTAATTTTCATTCAAACGCTTTTCTCACCGCTTTCCTCGGCCTGCGTTTCCACGAAGTTACGTGACGTCACGCCACTTTCGTGCCATGTTGATTTTCACCGCCAATCAGACGAGCCGTACTTTCACGTATTTTTTTAAACGTAAAGGTGCCATTTCATGGGCGTCAGTTGACGCGCGTCAAGACGATTTGTGACGTCATGTTAGTTTCTGCGTCGACGCTGAAGAAGTTCGAATTTTCTAACTTCTATAGCGTCAAACCAGCGTCCAATCGTCGCGTGCGATAGACAACGCGAGTTACAAAACTGACGCGTGAAAACCTTTGCGCATCAGAATTGGTCAGAATATTGGCGTCAACTGACGCCCATGAAAAAGCACCTTAACGGTCGCGCCAGGTCGCGCCAAGTGAAATTTTCGCGCGCGGTTTACGTTTTACTCGTGTGTGATATATTATCCGTAATATCGGATTTGCCGAATAAAGTATCGGGCGATCGTTATTAGTGTGCGGTTCGAGAATAGCAGGATGATGTCAGCAGAAAGTGGCATCCATGGAGCGACTCGGTAAATATACTATTTTTTCAAGTGATACATTTTTTTACCTGCTTTTGTATTTGAGTTTAGGAATAATATTTATCACATTTTCAGAATCAAAACTGGAAAAGGAATGTAGCAGCAGCATCAGCAGCAGGAGCAGCAACAGCAACTCGGTGAGTGAATTTTTATCAAATCAATTATTTGAATTTATATCATGTATATGTAGTATTGCACATTTATAGAACACGATTATGCATATTTGCATAAAACATTTAAAATATGAATGCATATCAGGCCTGTTCTTTGTTGCTGCACTGCTGCACTGGTGCAATAAACTAGAATAAGACAGAAATATTTTTTCCCATTCTAACTTATTGCACCAGTACAGCAGTGCAACAACAAAGAACAAGCCTATAATTGTAAAATTTACGGGTATAGCATGAACAACCAAATAAATGTGAACATAGCATAGAAGAGACCCAAAAAGTCATGCACATTACCTATGGAATTCATAGATATTTGATTATGTAGTTCAATGTGCACATTTTGTGCACATAGAGGCGCTGATGGATGAAAACACCTTAAAACAATGCTATGCCTGCTCTCAGATTTCTCTCTGGTACAATTTTATTCTATAAAAAATTGCATTAATAATTTTGTCTATTTTTAACAATTCTCTTTTTGCTATTTTAGAACAACTGCATTTATGTAATAGAATACAATTTTTAAGTTTTGATGAGAAAAAATTCAGATAGAAATAAATAAAGTGCAGCTAAACAAACACGATTTTCTATAATACATATTTGAAATAGCTACCCTAATAAAAACAAATAATTTATAATAAAAATTAACAAAGAGTACAGTTTTAATACATTCGTAGATCAATTTATATGTAAATTATGTACATGGTATTTCCAAGAACTTTTTCATTCTTTTTATTGAAAATGTGAATAGTTTTATTAATATATTTGAGAAAATTATTAGTAAGTTTACAATAAATGTATTAGCAACAATTTTACAATAAAATATACATGTGTTGTATCTTAGCATAATATAAAATATTTTGCAAATTGCATTTATCTTGGCATTCATATTTACATACTTACAATAGTCTTATAATAAATAACTCTAAATATCTTGCAATCTACATTTTTTTTCATAAGCATATTATAATCATAGGTGAGAAAAAAATAACAAGTATATATTTCGAGCAAATGATTACAATCAATCACAGATATATTACATTTAACAATTTGGAATGTTTCTAAGTGAGATAAACTATCACTAAGAGAATGATTATGCAAGTGAGAGTCATACCAAGGACTAAAATAAATCCATCTTGCCTGGTTCGTTGCTCAATAAGCCTCATAGTGGTATTGGAAAGACCTAGAGTATTGCCAATGTCTCTCAGACGTTTGTGGGCACCTTTCAATGTTATTCTCTGAGACCTCAAGTTGTCCAGGATGTTGTTGCCCTGATGTATCAGATCATCCATACCACGATCGGCGTTTTGTAAGTTGTCATTGTGCTGTATAGTGTGATCGATAAAAATGTCCACATGATCATTGGTGGTAAACCTCCTGGCCAAAAGAGCATTTCTCTCTGCTTCCTCTCTCTGTTGCCGTATTACACGGTTGCACCACGAGTTCAGGGCAGCGCTAAGATGACGGCTGTCATACTTCAGCTGGTCTACTCGCATCTTATTGTTTTGCCTTTGTGACACCGGACCCTTGAGACATAGCACATCGAGTCTCTCGCAATTGCTGAGAAAAATCATTTAAAAGTAAATTATATCGTACGTAGAAAAAAAAATTCGCAAATGATTATTCTAATTACCTGTTGATGAGATTTATTTTGTTCTCGATAGCCTTTTGCACTTCCTGCAAATCTTCATTAGACGATTTTCTTTCAAGTTGCGAGAAAATATGTTGCGTTTCTTGTATCAATTTGTTAGTTTGATGATACAATGCCTCCATTTTATTTTTATAAAAAGATTTTGATTGATGTACACAGGTAGTAATCAAAACAATCTTTACACAGCAAACATAAAATTATGTTATTTAACGTGCAAAGTAAAATTTTTGGTTTCTGTCTCCAGTAAATTCCGTGGAAACGATACGACTATTAAGCACTAATAAATTGTTTTAGAATCAGTATAATAAAACAAAATTGTATTATATAAAAGGCGATTGATTGCATTCGCAATCTTCAAAAATCTTTCAAGCCACGTCTAAACTGGTTAAACACATGCCACACACACCGGACCGGACCTTAACCAATGACGTGTACCAACCATAGAATATAAAATTTGTAGATTAACACTTCATCAAAAAGAGATTACGCTAGTACTATGAGTGTGCTGATTGGCTGTTGGCTTAGAAAATTTTTCAGGACAAATGTGCTTAACGAAGCCAAATACAATTATATATATATATATATATATATATATATATATATATATATATATATATATAATTACATGATAAATAATGACAAATAATATAATACATATGTATTATAATTTGCAGCGTTCTTGGAGCGAGAAATAAATTAAAATATTTAAATCAAAAAAGCTAATAAAAAGATATACATATATGAATAAGTAAAACAAAATAGAATTATAATAAAAATTAAAAATAAATAAATGATAAGAAAAAAACAAAATTCTTGGGAAAACAGTGATATGTTTTTGGGATGTGTTTAAATGTACAAATGCGACAACAAAAAACTCTTATAAAAATGTAATACTGCACAGTATTAAAAATTTGCTTGGCTATAATTACTCAGATAGGAATATGGTGAAATAAATGCACAATTATTGTATTTTTCTATTTAGCTCAATTTCGCAATAATTGCAGATGAGACTACAAAACGCATATGTTTTGTTGAAAACGAATTTTGTAATATTATAAGTCGTAAATATTGAGAAAGTTGTGAAAGAAATTACTTTGCGTAAATATTTTAATTACGACATTAAATTGAAAAATAAATTTTAAATTTATTTACGTATAAATTATTAGGTATTGTTTTTTTTTTAAATTGCTACATGTACTAAAATTTAGAATAATTTCCAAAATTAGATTTACAATTATGACACGATATATTGTACATTACATTTTGAAACTAAATGCTACTAAAATTTTTCTGCATGCGTTTCTATCTGGGTAATACTTATTTTTAGTATTAAATTATCACATATGTAAAATATATATTTTTATAAGGGAACAATTTGCTAATAGTCAATAATCGAAAGTGCTCTGTTTAGATCAAATTATTCGCACTTAAAAAATGTTTAACGACTATATACTTTTGCATTTCGCGCGCTTTGTGCACATTGCGAGATTTTACAATTGCTTAAAAATAAGCAAAGCATTTCGTCGATGATGATCTTCAAACGGTTTGGTAGCGCGAAAGCGCTATATAATTTAGCGCGCGCTAATAAATTTTTGATATAAAGTAAAGAATTGACATTACCAACAATCAGTCGTTGTTTCATTTATCTATTAAGCTTGCTCATAAAAAAATGGCATTTAATTGTTTACAGAATACTGTAATTTTTATAACAATATCTCAATAATTTATAATAATTAACATTAATTATTTTTCTTAAAGTAATATTAATAAATTTAATCTAACACAGTAAGTTAATTTCTATCCTCTGTATACGAATTATTATAAAAGAATATTATAATATTTTCAGAAATATTCAAATTTAAATTTTATATTACAATATTAGTTTCTCTTTTTTTTCAAATCTGCAATCATAATAATAATTAATTTTAATATTAATTGTATCAAAAATATTTATTTTTAATTACTAATATGTTTAATTAATTTATCAATATTAATTTACTAATATTAATATTCATTTTAGAGTAAACACAAAAAAATCTTAAAAATTAATACAATGGCAACATTTTAATTGTTTCTAGCACGCTACGCGTTTTCATCGAATAGATAATATATTTGTTCACACGTCTCTTTTCCGCGAATTTGCATTTACAAATTCGCAGAAGCGATTCGCTTGCGTGTGGAGAGGAACATGAAAAATTCTTGTTATCACATTCGTGCATGTATGCAACTCTTTCGGTACCGTTACGTACTAAAAATAGAGGATGCTAGAGCGCGAGTTAAAGCGAGCGTCTTTCCGCTCTTGCGTATACGCTGAGCCCAGGAATCTGTCGGCGATCGGCTCGGGGCTCTATTTCTTTAATGTAATCATAAATCACATACGACGCGTTTGTATCGCGCGTTATATAGTAACTGCACAAGTTATTGCACAAGACAAGGGGAAATCCATTAAGGAACATGTAATAATCGGGAACGCAGGAGGAAGAAGCACGCTCTGACATGATTTACTACATAAAATAATCCAATAACAAGTTACACGATGACTAACACGTGCTGTTTGCGTCTCTCGCCATCTTTACGCTGAGATTTTTCGACCAACTTGGAGTCGATTTTTCTTAACGGAAGTTATGTAAAAAAAAAATCCTGACCGGTCTTTGAACTAAAAATAATTTAAGCTAAGTAAATACTATAAAAATATTATATAAAGGTAAATTTATAAAGGCACTTCTATTAATTAATTATCACAGAATGAAATAAAGTTTAATTAAGCAACGTGTAACGATTAGGAAGCGGAAAGGGGGGAAGAAAAGAAAAAATTTTTCACGAGGCTTACAATGTATAATAGTCTAATAATAAATTATAAATACATGAATGCATATTACAGCTATAAATACAAATTGGTGACATGAAAATGAGAAAGTATCCATCTGTATTGCGCGCGTACGCCATTCGTCTCGTTTGATATTGCCTTTTCTTCCCTTAGACGCGAGTCGGGCGATTGTCGATATTTGGCTCGAGAGAAACGATTCGGTACAATTTATATACGACGTGATTAGAAATTAACTTGATCACGTCAGTCCTGCGTGAGAAACGCGTCGATTTTGTTTTCATTAAACGATTCTTTCGAATTCTCTGTCGTACTCGGTCAAGTCTGGTCCCAGTACAGGTGTAAGACTCGCTCGCCGTGTAAAACGTTCCAGTTTGCCCCCTTCCCCCCCTCCCCCTCTCATTCGCTCACCCTGGACTTTGGGATGTTGCGCGCATCTCGTCGTCGTCGTCGTCATTATTTACGACGAGATGATGAGCGAGGCAGGCGAGAAGCGAGAGATGCCCAGAGATGAGGGGGACCCGAACGGATAACGGTACATTACGGGACTCATCGGAATTCACGGTACACTCTATTCCCGACGTACGTACGTACGTACATACGTACGTATCGTCCGTCACGATGCAGGTTTTGTTACGAGGTCCGGTTTCTTCGAGGAGCCAAGCGCAAAACGGGGCAACAGTCTTTTTCGCGTGGTCGGGGGAGACTCGCGTGTAACACAAGCGTGGCAGGAAGTAGTACGATGATCTTGACCCTCTCTCTCTTTCTCTCTCTCTCTCTCTCTTTGGGTCAGCAGGCTGAAGTCGTGATGACATACTCCCAGTAAATGGAGAACGCTTACTGCCGGTGTTACTATAATTGCTACCGCTACAGGAAGCGCGAAGTGCTAAAAAAGAAGATGTAAGAAACGCCACGGCTGAAAGATACGGAAGTCCTACAGACATCCTTCAAGCTAGCATTTTTAATCGGCATTTCGGGTCATTGTGTTAAGCCTACGGGGGTTTTATACTAGAGCAATAATTTATTATCCTAATTAACTCGCGCGGATTCGTCGTTTCTACGTCAGTTTCGTAGAACAGATATGGTACAAAAGTAGCGGAGTATTGTTACTATTCTCACAATTAATTTTTACATTAGACCGAAGCTTGCAGATTTCATA
The DNA here is from genome assembly GCF_013373865.1 of Monomorium pharaonis. Lineage (NCBI taxonomy): Eukaryota > Metazoa > Arthropoda > Insecta > Hymenoptera > Formicidae > Monomorium > Monomorium pharaonis. Next base: position 8,587,312 of record NC_050471.1, read on the forward strand.
ATAACGATACTTATAAATGTAACGAGCAATATAAATGTAACTCTAGAGAATCTAAAATCCCGGCGCTGATGTATCTCTGTCTTTGTGCGTAAATTCGGATTTCCTGTCGTTCATTACCCTCGAACGACGCGGAAATCCTGGCCGGACAGGATGATTCATAAAAGTGTGCGATACGTCGTAAAGATAAATTACGTCAAGGCACGCCGACGATCCACGGTTGCCAATTCTGAGGCAAAAACGCGTCGATTTTATTGCGATATAATAGCGTGATTTACGGCAACGTAAGCGCTTAAGGGAGCCAGTCACTCAGCCCGCGGACGACTCCGTCGGTGGACACCTCACCAGGCTCACCTGAAACGCTATTTGCACCTGCTCGAAACCGGCTCGGGGAGGCGGCGAGTCTAGTGAACTCGATCGAATTCCGAGACCGGATTCCGCGAAACGGCGCTGCGCGTGTACTGCCCCGGATTTGCTTTTTCATTTGCCGGCCGGAATATGTGTCCTCCGGCCGAGGCTTCTTTTTTTGGCACAAAAAAAGAGAGATGAGAGCGGAAGGAGGATGAATCGCTCGAATCGTCCTTACATTCCCGGCTACCCGTAAGCAGATTTCGATTGAGAAACACGTTTTATCCCTAACAGCATTACATTGGTAGTACATTAGCTAATATTGATTAAACATTGGTTATATTGGGTTGTATTGGCTAACGTTTTCCTAATCTAATGTCAATATTGATTCATAAAATATTGGTTCCAAATTAGGATGCAATTAATATAAAAAAAATTGAATAATTTAACATTAATCGAATGTTAAACCAATATTGAGCTATAATATTACTGCTTACACCACGTAGCTAAATAAGCGTCTACTTTACAATATTGGACCAATATTGGGGATATTGAATTTACATTACTTCCCAACATTGCGCCAATGTTTTGTGCTATTAGGGATATCGTGGTTCGAGTGTAACTAAATGTGCAGACTCATGATTTGACTCATCCGCCCAGAGAGCGTCAGCCCAGAAGTATCAGACCTTGCCTGAAAAACCCAGATAGCCAAGCGTGATGTAGCATTTTGAGCAAACTTAATGCATGTATGCACAACATTGCACGTGTTGTTATAGATTTGCTATACATTTGTTGACATCGAAATAAAACATATTATGAATTCAACAACATGATTACTTATACATGCCATCAGTTGAGGACACTTAAAAAAGGAAACGGTCAGCAATAATGATACATTATATTGTTTGCGATATAACAGCAACATGGCAACAACAAATGATTGATAACAAATTAATGCTAACATGTTGCTATCAATTTGCCATTGTTAAAAATAGAATTCATATGAGTTCAACCTAACAGACATAATGCTGTTCCGATGCTCACCTTGTTCCGAGTTTGTCTAAATTAGTTACTGCACGATTGTTGGCAACATAATTGCAACATCAAGAGATTTGGCTATTTGGGAAAAGACGATATGTAAATTCGTTGAGAGAGATATATTTATCGGACGAAATCCATCGACTGCGACAGTCTTATCTTCCATAGTTCGCGTTTCAGACGACGGATTCTCATCCTCGTGGACAGTTCGTCCAGGTTTCGCAAATTGACCGATGTCGCAAATGCGAAATAACTCGCAAAGGATCGCAATTTGCGACAAAGGGCAATTTATTTCGCTAGATGTATTTCTTTCAAGAAATCTTCAATGTAATTTTGTCCCGTGATCATTGATCTATTATCAGCTGACATCTATTTCAGTTCGATTGCCTCAGTTATGTGGAGTTAATATATCTTCTAAAACCTCCAAGATTGAGAAAAAGAAAAAGTAACAGAAAAAATTAATAAATCAATAAAATAAAATACTGAACAAGTTAATAGTGTTATTTAACTCTATCATAGCTGATAATCGATTGAATTAAAGAGACCAACGTGGGTAACGAACTGCGTGGAGTTACGATGTCTTCCGTTACAAAAAGAAATAGAGGATAGATTCATCCCACACACACGCTTACCGCAGAGATTTCTTTCAAGAAGTAAACTCTAGCGTCGCATCGATGAAATTGCCGAGCCATTCGGGGACTTTAATTCCCGAGATTGCTCTGTAATGTGGAACGTTCCGGTGGAACGCGGCATTCAGAATGAGTCCTATCGTCTCCGATGAGGAGAACAATCGACGATGCCTGCGACCTGATGAACGATTAGTAACTCGGAATGGCCGGCGGCGCGTCGTTGGATGCGCCTGCCGAATTTCTCGCCTTGCAGACGCAACCGCTCTCCACCAACACGTAATCCTGGCCGGTCAAGGTCACTGGTCCGAGGGGAATTACCAGAAACAGGTACGGCACGAAGGTCTGCGTGCACTCGCCGTGAACCACGTCGCATTCCTTCGATCTGAAACAGCCGACCGATGAGAGGGCTTCTGCTACGAGTTCGTTCACCGGATGAGAGGCTGTTTATGGATTGCGTTTGTATCAGGGATTCCTCGTGGCGCTCGAATACGTAAGCGTTACTGACATAACTTCGAGCGTAATACGAGACGCGAGATGTGCACGAGAAGCTGTACCGTGTACGTTACGACATTCGCATTTTGTCTTTACGAGATGGTTCTTTACAATTATTGAGCAATACTCAAATGAAAAAAAAAAAGGAAAATTCAATATACAAATTATCTTCTCCTGTGACTTCGTCATTCTACAGCATTAGCTTCTCATTGTCAGATATATCTCGACGTATAATATATAATAGTTAGACCCGTAGAAATAGTACATGTATATTCTTCGTATATATTTTTACACGGAAGAAACTGTTTTGCTGAGATATCTAAGAAAATTAACTATGTGCATGTGTCAAGATAAAAATAATTTTGTTGGATATCAAAATAATTATGAAAGCTTGGTGAACATTGCTGTAAAAAGTTTTGACATTCTAGCAGTTAGCTTGAGCATCCTATTTCTGATAAACACATCGTGCAAACATTGGCATCATAAATTAACAAAAATTTCGCAATAATTCCGCCATACAACAGTTTTAACGGAATAAAATTTCTAAATAATATTTATCAAAAATTAGACAAATCTAAGATACCAAATATTTTATCATTATTTCAAAAACTATTTAAATCATTTCAAATTTTGTCTAAAACCTGTTTTTTCAATTATCGAATAACTTTTTTTAAACTTAATTCTATAAATATACTAAGATGATTCGCTATATTGTTATAGTTTTCTTAAACTTTTTCAAAATTAATTGCGCGTATAGTTATCAACATTTCATAAAAAATCTATGTCAATTTTTGTAAATATATATCTGTATAGCTGCAGATTATAATTTTTATGCAAGATTTCGTCATATAATTTATAAATGTTGTCCTATCTTGGATCAAAGGAATGTGTTGCTCTGGAAAAGAGTGGTCTCTCTCACTTCGGTTAGGTCTTTTTTAAGGGCTGCAGATTAGGAGCTGAGGGAGGGATGCTTAGATGCTAGGAGGCTGGACAAATGTCGGTCCTCATCCAATTTTCTACCTATCTATCTGTTATCCTATCAGAGTATATAATTATTTTGATGGTCTAACAAAATTGTTTTCAGATCTATCTAACTTTGACAGTTCTCTGGCAATTCTGCTCAATATACATAACTTAGGTTCACTAGTAATGCTTTATCCTAACAAAGCTGTGTTTGAGTTATCTGGGAAGGAATTTCACATAAAAAAGATCTCAAAAGTAGGCGCATGTCGATCACGAACACACTGGTTGTAAACCAGTTCGTCCTACTGTGCCACATTCGAATTAATTCAGCGAGCGGGCGGCCCAGGTGAATTTCAATTTGGCCCGATGTCCTGCTGCTCTTATAAATCACGATGCAAAAATTTGTGCAATATATTCGTGTCGATAAATATTGACTACACATGAATCCCATTTACATAAATTAACTGCAGAAAAAGTATATATCTAACAAAGTGTTTAAAAAACTTCAGATATTTCAGGTACAGAAAAATTACAAATTCTAATTTTTTAATTAAAATTTCAGAACAAATATACGTAAAGTCACATGTTTAATTAAAAGTAAAAAATACTTTGCATAGTAATCTCTATAAAAGTACAAAAAGTTATTCTTTTCAGACCAGAAATTTCGGATGTAAACATTAAAATAAATTTTATTTGAAATTCGCTAAAACGTTATGCAAAAAACTAGATGTCGTGGGAATTTGCAAAAGTTGAGAAAAGAATATCAATTGCAATACTCACTCGCAAACTTCGAAGACGACCTGCTGCAGAAGATCGGGGAACTTCTGCACGATCGTCACTGGCGATCCGCTGGTGAGGCTGATGCCGTACATAGGAGCTGTGGTATTGTATCTTGTTTTACAGAGTCGGGCGGGTGAGCCGCAACTTTCCTTCGTGGAAAATGCACGGCCTGAAAACCCAATGACGATCATTTCGTGTGAATACAATCTTTCCTCATTATAATATGCGCAATCGTAGCGTAACACATATCGTAATCTTGACGTGGACCGCCATATTCCTCAGGCTAGACTTATTTAAGTGCAAATATCTATACTTAACATAAAACGTTATTGCGGTTTATTGACAGCACTAGAACGTTATAATACGGTATAGGATGAGATGGAGTCCCGTAAGAATACGGGATTCATATGGATCCTCATTAGAATTACGAAGATTAAAAACAGCATTTTTTAGAAATAGATTCTCAGATAGTAAGCTAATGCTATTCGTTACTTTAACACCAAAATGATAACAAATAACATTAGCTTGCTACTTGAGTTATTAAACACGTTAATGTTTCCCATATATAAGAAAGTTATGTCGTGTAATTTTCTATTTGCTATTAAATCAAAATCAAAGACAAGTTGTACTTGTACCCAATATGGCTTATCATCAATTTCCAAATAATTACACAAAAAATTTCATAGATAACTCAAATATATCACTCAGGAAGTCGATACGATGTATTTATGCCAGTGATCAATATCTGCTTTTTACGACTTGTAATCGCAATTTATATTATTTTAACTCTTTATTTATGCTTTTCAACACTATTAAACCGTATTGTTTATAATTAAAGAAAGAAAATTTGTATAGTATATTTTTCCCATAAGTATGTTAAGAAATGCATAATTAAACATGTTGCTTTTTTTATTTCGTATTTTTCCAATTTATTGAAAAAGCAGAAAATATAACTGGGCCTATATTGAGTACAGGTATCTTATAAAAATTTTAGTCTTAATATTTTATAATTTCTGATAGACTTTATCTTTCTTCAGTAAAATTTTTAAAAAAAAAGATCAACATAATTTTTTTCTACAAGTGACAAATATATTTTCATTATAAATGTTTAACTTAAACTCGAGGCCATATTTCTCACAAATAAACCACACACAATAACAATATTATACGTATAAAATAAATTCTTTATATTTGAATTTAATTCGGCATATTCGATCATCAAATTTATATCGGTGAACAACTGGCGTTAAGTCGAGATTCGCTCTCGGAATCAGCGACCGAGCATTTCGAGACGAGCATATATGCTCGAAACGACGAGTGGGTCGCCGGTAGATCCCGTTACGAGCACAGGGAACGATAACTGTATTGGCTGGATAACACTGATGCCTTATTGCTGGCCCATCGGTGTGCCACCGACCGACTATTATCGGGAGGATCGAGGCGGCCCCCGATCGGAAAACTCTCTCGCGCGGATCATCTCCTCGGTCGCGCGAATTTCGCAGAAAGCACGAGGTAGTTAGAAGTCGGTTAGAAGCGGGTTTTCGTGTCAGGACGGAGCCGCATAACTGAAGGCTGCAGGGCAGCGAGCGAGCCGCGATCGGTGGGTGCACCCACTTCGCGACCGGCCGTTCCAATTTTCGTGGTGGCCCCAAGCGACTGTGCTCACCGTGCTGTCCGCGAGGTTGTTTTTTTTTTCGAGGTCTTCGGCTCCGCGTGGGAACAGGGTCGTTTTACGCGAATACCGAAAAGCAAGAGCGCTTGCGCTTCCCGGATAATTCGCGTTTCGCCGTGAGTATACGATTTCACGTTCGATGAGGCAGGCTTTCTCGTGCTAAATTCTGGAAGTCGGTTTTTCCTCCGAAATCGAAACAAATAATAAGGCGAACGTCTTCCCCGTTTGTTCGCCTTTACTATTTCTCAGAATGTCTTGTAATTTCCGCCCGTCGAAATGTCGCCGTGACAATTATGGTAAACCTTTCAAGATTCTACATCTAGCTGTTTTCTGCGGACAGATTTATTCATCGAGATAAAGATGATTCATTTATTTACGAATGCACAGGGGAGAAGATAAAAGGAGCAAAAGTGTGGTTATTGATTTTATCATTTCTAAACTTCCGTTCATATACATATACACTTCACATACCGTGGGATCAAAACACATTTATTTTTGCGGGTATAATGATTTTATTCTCGTTAGTTATTCAATCAAGATAGGAGAGATTTATTCATTTATATGCACTCAGAAGGGCTGAGAGAAACATCAAGTGAATCTTGCCATTTCGTAGCTATATATATATATATATATATATATATATATATATATATATATATATATATATCTCAGCGATAGGATTAAAATAAACTTCAACGTGAGATATAGAAGGAAGCGAAGTTGCGAAGTGCAGATACAAAACCGGTTGACAGAAGATTTACGAGATTGAGTTAACATAGGGTTTCCCACTGGGTCATAATATAATTAGTTGTTGCAAGGCATTTAGATAAGGATGTAAAAGATAGCGATTCGTGAAGGCACGAGATAAATAATTTTATGTCGATCTCTTTTTCTCCCGCGTGGTTCAGTAGCGAAAGAGATTGTCGTGCGTTCCACGATGAGGGGAACGCGACGCGTCTAATCGGGAACTTACCGTTCCGGGAGCTTCCGGCGATAGAATAGTCCCCGTGGGCCGCTTTGTAGTTGTGCAAAAGCGCCTGCCTCGTCAGTTCGGGATCAATCGTCCGTGGCTGATGCGATCGCGCGGTTCGACTACTGCCCGCCCAGAGGTTCTTAAAGCTCCTCGATATCGCGGCGCTGCCGAGAACGGTACACATAACATCCGTTGTACTCTGCCTGGCTATTATTAAGAGCTTCTCTTACACGCTACCGACAGTTTGAGTATAATCTGTTCCTTGAAATATAGTCCAATAGTTTTCTCGGCGTTGTAAAACTTATATCTCGAAGACGTTCTCCCGCCAACGGAGCAAATTAAAGCGGAAAACGATTAATGTAAATTTAACTGTAAATTTAAACATCTATTTCGGGTAAATTTTCTTTAAAATTATTAATAACAAATCGGTGTTTTTAAGATATTTATAACAATTGCATTTTAGGTATATATCTCGTTTTTATTAGGATTATTTGAAAGAGATAACGATTTCGATTTGACGTAGATTTAGAGTTTTCGCAAAATACAAAGAAATTTATTTTTGCAGATTGTTTTTCAATCTCGATTTAATAACTAAGTCACTTGAGTAACGGTTTTAGATATCGTTTATCTCAAATAATATGGGAAATGGTTAATTTCCTAGCGGAAATTGCAAAATACTCAAACTACTAATCGGAGAATGTAAGTTACCAGATAGAAAAAATGTTTTAAAAAAATTTTTACTCTTCTAGAAATCTTTCAAATGTCTTGCACTTTTTGTATAACTTTATTTAATTGTAAAAAAAAGTTTTTATCACTTACGAGGGATACTGCATGTTATTTGGTCCTACACAGTCAGGAGAATCGGTGAGTGCGTCACCCCATAAATATTTTAGACCTACACCGTTACCCTCACACTTTCTGGCACCATATGCGTACGTAAAAGCTGTGATAAAAAGTAGCAGACCGAGATATCTGGACATCTGAAATCAAAGAGAGAATATTGAGTTTTATATAGTAAATTTATTTGATAATTTATATTGTTTTGTTATATTTAGAACAATTTAATTTTAAAAAATTACAACGTCCTAATTTTCTAATATAAATAATGCTCTTTAAAATTAAATTTTAATTTAACTTACATTAATTTTATAACGCATTTTTTTAAACTTAATAATTCTCCGTCCGTGCAATGTAACTTAACATTTTTATAAACTAACTTTAACTTGTTTTAGTTAAAAAGAAAATTAAATTTCTCACATGTAATTCTAGTTTTTGGTATGATTTTTTTGCAAGAAAACACAAAGAACCTTTTACACTTATTTAAATTTCTGAAAAGTCATCACGTTCTATTGAATGCTCGTCTTAAGATTTCAAATCATTAGGGAATTACGTACAGCCTAAAGTGATAGTTTAGCATAGACATATCCTATGTAGATATTCTAGCATCATTTGCAGCATAAGGCCGTCAATGTAACGTAATGCCGCATTAGATAAAGTGATAGTCGCAGAGAGGACAGGCGTTCCGCCGCGAGCGAAATCTTGCCGGGAGGGTATTATCTTCTTGTTAATAAGGATTGATACCGCTGGCTGGATGAACTCACGCTGCGTCAGCATGCGCATGCTGGATAAGAACGCGAAGCGCGAGCGAGCGAGCGGTCTTGGAACTTGAGTTCGCAAGAGGTCAAGAGCAAGAGTAAATGACACACGCAGGTGTGAGCACACACTTCACGACTTGAGAGAAAATTCCGCAACGGCTTCCTCAATCGAAGCCGTTGTGTCGAGCGAGTTGCTACTTTCGAGATAGGTATTCTCAAAAGCGAATCCTAGAATTACAATCAATAGACAGATTATTCTTACCAATGGTCTATTCATTCTCAACGACGTGCGGAGATGCGAAAGCGGAAGACCCGGAAAAAAAAAAACAAGTATCCATAAAATCAAACGCTAAGGGATGCACGTCTTATTTATCTTCAGATAATTTTCTGAAGAATGTGGTTAAAGGAATTCTTCTCTTAGTCAAGTTTTTACTTATTGATTCATCATCTCTCTTCGAGCAATAATGATAATAATTAATACAGATACGGGACTTCTTCACAGTTCATAAAATTCTATAATACACATGCAAAGACTACAATTTTACCGGAAAGCGAATATATTTGATTCCTATTAAGCTTCGATCATATTTTCTCAGTTATCACGATATATCGCTCTAATTAATCCCTTTACGGCGTGAGCACCGTACGAGTAATTTGACGTAACGGATAATCACCGGGAAATCACCGGTTCTCGTGAGGCTCGCTATCATTTCGCTCTCGGAATCTACGTCGAAAGGATTTCCGTTTCGCGAGTAAAGTTCACCGTGGCAAGAAGAATCACGTTCGAAATCAGAATGATTTTTTTCCCTTTCGCGACGCCTCGTATGTGGCACGATGAGAATGGCGCGAGAGAGGGAAAGAGAAACAGAGAGAGAGTGAGCGAACGACGGGACGAGGGCGCGAATTAGGAATAACGATTAGTGATCCCATAATGCGTGACTCCCTGTGTGCAGTTCGAGGTTTGTAGGTTGCCGGGACCGTGCAAAATCCGTTATGCGCGCTTATGCGCTGCTGTACGACGAGTGAAAGCGATCGCGCGCTTCGGAAAGAAGCTCTCGGCGCGCGCGCGCGCGCGCGACGTAGCATTTTTCTTCATTTGTAATTTTCGCGCATACCGGCGGCGACCGCGTTGCCAACGCGGAATGATAAGCGGGAATGATTGCTTTCCAACGTTGGCGCGTTGAGTCCTGGTCGGGCGAGATTCAATTAACCCTGGCACGATTGAGGACCAGTTTCACAGATCTGCTTCTTGCGGAAGAAAAAGTAGATTAAAACAAATAGTAGAGTTGTTCAAAAGATATAATTGAGAACTAACCAGTATGAAATCTAATTAATATATATTATTTTTTTAAAGAGCCTGTTTAACAAAGAGATTGGGTTTACAATAAAATATTTAAATGTTAAAATCGAAGAAGTTTACTCACGGTTATTAATCTTCCACAACGGAAAGCATAAAAAATTTCTTGGAACTTAGAACTTTGTGCTTCTTTCGCTCTGGATTTGGTATTAGATCCTTAGAGCAAAATAATCGCTCGTTTATGATTTTCGTAAACAAAAGGTAGGTTGACGTAAAAAGTCGTCTAGCATCAGGTTTCCACGTTATGCCGGCGTTTTGGGTTATTGCAGTTTTTAAGCGCGGCCAATAAAAATCCCGGGGTAGATTATTGCTTCTCGGAGAACGATCCGACTGATGGACGGACGTTTGACGGGCGCTTGAATAACGAGCCACGGTCAACAACGGGAGAGCAAGGAAATCATTAACGGATACCGTCCAAGGTTGGTCAATGGCCGTGACCGCCGAGAGACAGGAGGCGTGCGCGCGTGCACACTCTCGACGTATATACCTGTTGCCTCGACGAATCCTTGATCCCGGCATTGATCTCTCCGAGCTCTCCCCGCATGTCTGCCGCGTAATCGTTATAGCTTATAAGCTCCCCGGATTAAGTCCGATTAAAACGATATCGGGAGAAAATTAGAACGGCGATCTCTCTCGATTGGTTGGCCGTTACGTGCTTAAGATGTATCGTTAACACAAAGTAAAGCTGAAGATGAACGAGAGACCGCCGGCATGCTTGTACGTAATAAATTCGTGCAACGGTCAAAGGATGATTACTCTCTCGTTACGCGCCGAAGTAAAGTTCCTCTTGTGCTGCCGCGATTACTCTTTCCGCTCCATCGCACATTCTTGGCATTATCCGCGTCCTGGGAGCGGTAAAGTAACAACAGTCGAGCGAGTCGCGCCGGGTTGTTTCGTTTTTGCAGGCGCGCAGAAAAGGCGCGATAGGTGCTCGATTAACGTTACTATTAATCAAAGTTCTGGAGGCGACGCCGCCGTTTCCCGTAGCGCGATTTATTTCGCGTGGGTCGGCGCGATTGTGGAGAAGGATCGCAGAAGAAGAGGAAAAGAGTCAAGCAGATCTCGCGATTCACGTCTTCCGTTCCAATACGTCCCGCTGTATAACGTTACTTACTCCACCGTTGCGACCTTGCGGTTAATTAAAAGCGTTCTCACGCCCGTGCCGGCGCGCACTCGGATCCGCGATGCGGCCCTTTTTACGATCGCTCGTTTTCCGCCCTGGATTTTTTCGCGCTGGAGTCACCGTGAGACGCGACGTGCATGCGCAATTTGCACGCGATTTGAATTTACAATATGACCGATCGAAATTCCGAAAAAAGCAAATGTACGAATCGTATACAAAAAAAGAAGAAGAGAAATATCATGGTCGTGAGTTGGGAAGCTGACAAATTGACAAATACGGATGTAGAACACACATTCCTTTAACATAATAGTAATTCTTTGGCATACTTGATCATATAAATCCTCTTTCTATTCTACTCCCTTTTGTTTTTATATTCTCTTTATTATTCGTACTCTACTCTCTAAATCGGTGTATCATTATCACGATTTACAATGTTATACTTACAACTGTGATAATTAGTGACTATTCATTGTCTTTTAATGATTTAGACTTCAATATTAATGTATTATCACTGAAAAATCAATGTATTTTCACTGACTTTATTGATTTTTCACTGATTGTGCTTTAGAGAGTAATACTAATCAATAACTTACTTCGCATACAAATATTCCGATAGGCATATTGTGCAATTGTACAGTAATGGTATAAATTAATGAAAATTTCGCAATAATTACGTTAAAATAATACGTCATAACGCAGAACTTTATCAGATTAAAATTTTTAATAATATATATTTGTAAAAAATTGTAAAAAATTAGACAAATATAAATTTGAGATATTAATATTTTACAATTATTAAAAAATTGTTTGATTCTTTATTCAAATATTGCCATGGTAAATGTATAATATTTTATATTGTAATATTTCTTGCAGAAAGTATCACATGGGAATTTTTTACTTCGACTTTTGTGCTTCGGGAAAATTTAGCAAAAAGTAATAGAAATAATTGATAAATATTAATTACAAATTATACATTTAAAACTAGTCGAATATTTAAGCGTATTTATAAATTGTGTCGCGATAATTGTAAAAAGAAAGGGCGCAACGCGCATATGGGAATCGTCTGAACTTGAGTCCTGCAATCGGAATCTCCGCCGGCTCCATGCTGGCGGCGATTTCGGATAGAGACTCGCCAATTATTCCGGACAGTGATTTCCTGCGTCGTTCTGTAATCGTCCGTACGGCCGGCCGTTAGTGTACTGTTACTACTCAAATTACAATCGCTTTTTCTCTCTTCCTTATCTTTTACGACGTATGGAATAACGATCTGTAAAATCTGTTATCTTAAAAATACTTGTCAAATATGTACAAAATAGATTATCTTTTTCTATGTTCTAATATTATCAATTAAATTAACAGAAATTAATTATTTTATTTTTTGTTTTTTCTATATGACATAAAAATTAAATTAATTTGACGAAAAGTTATTAGATAAAATCGACATGAGATAATTCACCATGTTTTCTAAATAAAACAATGTGTAAACATAATTGAGACATTTTTTAAATTTCTTCGTAAAATTATTCGATTTTACGATATTAATTTACTGTGTGAAATATATAATTTGCATCTATCTTCTTTATCTCTTTGTATTTAATCTATATACTATATAATTTATATTTATATGCTATTTATTTTATCTCTTTATATTTAATCTACATATAATTTATATTTATACTGTTTTTTATGGTTAAATCAAGAAATGTAATTAAGAGGCGCACTCAACAGAGTTAATTGGATAAGAAGGCTCGAGAATCTTTCGTTTTTGTTACTTTAAAAACTGATTCTCTACGGTCTCTACGGTCCATACGGGATGTGTCGCCGAATGTCTAACGGTAACGGTTGATTCGTCCAAAACGTCGTTTCCTCTCATACAAGTCGAACATTATCGAGAACGTTTACTTATCCTTGTGCTCGATAACGGTACATACGTTTCGGTGTTTCGTCTCATGAATAAATTATTCTATTACCGCGAGGCTAACAAATTCTTTTTTGTGGCTAGTGGTACAATAAATCTCAACCTAACAATTGTAACTTTACTCATAACAATGAAGTATCCCAAACAGCATATAATATCTATGATAAATCTTTATGCTCTATTCAACCTAAGACCATAAAAATATTTATGAAAAAAATAATTTTATGGTAATATATATTTATAAAGTATTCAACTAATTGTTATAAATATTGTGTAATCTCTTCTAAATGTTGTATGCTGTCTGATATATCTTACTGCATTTTATAGAAGCATTTGATAAAAAAATAAGCAAGTAACGAAACTTGTAAGATATAATGCTTTTAAAGTTAAATCAAAATGTAACGTTTGAAAGATTAGCGTAAGCAAACCTTATTTCGCAAATTAAAATATGAAATGCAGATTTGAGTTGACATCAATTCAATGAAATTAACTGAAATTAACAAATTGATATCATTTTGTCAATTCGACTTCGATGGATCATTTCTTGCTGAGATAGTATTTAACTTAATATCAGACAGATATAGAATAAAATACAGTGTAATAGTAGAAAAATTTAATTCGATTAATCTTTGATTTAATGTCTCAATTTTTTGTCAGTCACTGATTATACATTGTAAAATGAAAAGAATTTTGTCTGTTTGCGGAAAAAGCAAGATCGAATTATAATTTCGTGGCCGCATACCTGGAGAAAAATTCTTAGCCTGCGGCGGCATAGTTAAATGTTATGCCTTACGTTGTATCTTAGGTAATAAACGTTCGAAGCACTCAGCCGTTTAAGCACTTAGTCACGGGATAATCGCCTTAAAGAAATATTTTAGTGTCCCTTTTTCGTCTATTATGTCGTAGGTTTCAAATCCCTTGTCCACAAAGAATAGATCTTACAACCATCATATTCTCGACGACGGTCAATATAGATTCACTTTAAATTTATGAATTGAAATAAAACTGAGTTTTGAAGTTTTCAATTTTTTCCTTATTTTTGTAAAATTGATCGTTTGAGGCTAATGAAATTTGTGGGATTTATGAGAATTGGTTGGCGTATTTGTAGTATAATATTTAAATTAGAATTTCAAAGAAATGTATAAATTGATCTATATTTTACTCACCATGAGGAACATTTGTTTCAGCTTGAGTTACAAGTCCTTTCTCGGTCCGTCCGGCGATCTCCACGTTACATTAAAATCGAGCAGGCCGTCCTCGAGAGACCGGATAAGTAGAAAAAGGGATATTGATGCCGAGAAAGAGAATATTAGAATTAGGGCACACGATTCTCTCTTTCTCTTCCTCAAACACCGTTCATGTCACTGCACCGGATGTCGTGGGGTCGAGCACCTCCGTCCTCGCAGGTGGATGTCCAGAGGTTGACTGTAGAATCGTAAGTAACCGCTCTCTGTGCTTGGGCAGCGAGCCGGGGCGAAAGAGGGGATCTTTCTTTCTCTTTCTTCCTCTCTGGGATACTGGCCCCTATTCTACTTCTAAACCTTTTTCCGCCTACTGGTGTAAAGAGAGAAGACAATTTGATGTGAAAGAGGGTAGCCTCCGCTACAACTCCCTTTTTCAGTTAAGTCGTACAGACACAGTGAGTATCCGAAGTTTTTCTTTGCTAAAATAAAAGAAAATTTTTTTTATTGGAAAAATTATATATTTTAAAGCGATTGTTAATTTTAAATAAAAAATTTGTTTTTATTACAAGTTTTGCTATTAATAAATATTAAAAATTTGGAAATTACAAATTTCATGACAAATGAAAAAATATTTAGCGTTTAACACAAAAGATAAAAAGTTTAATTATTTATAGGATTTTCAAATTTTTACTTACATAAAGCTGTCGGATATGTTCAACCAAAAGCAATATATATTTTAAATAAAATAATATACCTATTAAATTGCTTATTTTACACAAACATGAAACATTTTTTTACTAACTGACTAACATTAATTATAACAGTTCTATAGCTTATTTTTGGGGGAAAAATTTTAAAAATAAAAAAAAGAATAAGCAATATTAACTTTAAAATCCCCTATAGTCCCCGACAATTTCTCTTCTTTTAAAATCAAGGTAACATATTAAGTTCGTAGCAAAAATTTTCTTAAAAATCTCCAAATTATAAACGAATGAAAGAGTAGGCAAGTTAGACATAAATTATGTATTTATGTTACCATTAATTGGGTATAGTAATATCTGTAGTTATAGTAATGATGCAGTAAAATGTCGTATATGAACGCTCGTTATTAATTCCGGTTTTATACAAGTCGGATTTAACTAGTGTTTATATATTTGACAACAGTAATTATAACTATGGATGTCATTAAATGATTAATAAACGGCGAGTAAACGTAGTTCATGCTATTATTATTTAATAATTTTTTATATTTTTGATGAGAGTCGTAAATAATGGAGACTAATCCGAATAGCAACATCTATGTTTTAATTAATTATTGTAGAAAAAATAAATTCTGTAAAACTTATTACTATCTTAATTATTATAAAAAAAATGTACTAATGTTAATTATAATGTAATTTATAATGTATTTAAAACATTGTCGTGTTGCTAACAAGCATGACAGTTTGTAAATTGTCTTTGATAAGATTAACAGCATACACATACAGAAAATTATGTTGTAAACATCAGTAACTGCAAAAATAGGAAACAAAGTTTTGCCAAGTATATACTGTTCGGTAACAGCGTATCCAACAAAAGTGAATTGTCTCTAATATAAAGTTTGGTTGCACGCACAATGATACAGACTCAAAATATAGTCCTTAGTATGTAGTCACGTAATATAAAAAAAAATACTTAGTTAAATAAAAAATATTGTACATATATTCTGTTAAGTATGCTAATTTATGCAAAATGTTTTATTTTTCTTTTATAAAATTCCATTATAATTTGATTTACATAAATTAATAATTACATGTGGGTTTAATTATACAATATCAGTGAACATCCAACCAAACTTGTAATCTCATTTTTATTTTTAAAATACTGGACAGCTGACATATATTTTAATTAACAGTATAAGTCAATATTAAACTTATCTTATTAATTTAAATAATTCAAAAAAATTACAATGTATAATTGTTTAATTGTCGAATTTAATGGAATTAACTCTTGTATCTATGTGCCCGCCGCGATAAGAACCACGCTTCTTCTTTTGCTTTTCGTGTCGGAATCTCTTGCCTTTCGTAAATTTTAGTGTCTCATTAGCGCGTTCGCCCCAGGAACCTCGCGCACCTTTCTGTTCAGGGAAAAAAAATGGACATTAGACACAATTTTAATTTTTTAAAAACTAAAAAATTTTATTTCTGTATAATAATGCATCTGCGACTTTTTCCTCACCTTTATATACAGTCGCTTATTTAATATTAATTTTCAAAAGTAATTTTTTTATTTTGAGGTGGTGCTGACATATCAATAGATTTTCTATTATCGAAACCACCCCTAAAACCTCCTCTATCGTTGCTCTCATTGTTTCCCCACGATTTTCTTGGTCCGTCACTATCTCTGTTTCCGCCCCAAGATCTTCTGCCCTCGAAATCACCCCTGTTACCACCGTCTCTACCACCACCAAAACCGCGTCCGCCTCTAAAACCCCCGCGACCACCCCTATCACCGCCATTGCTCCAACGCCCACCCCGGTCTCCGCCGCGTCCACCTCTAAAACCGCCACGACCACCTCTAAAACCGCCACGACCACCTTCATCGCGTCTTCCTTGGAAACCACCCCTACCGCCTCTAAATCCACCCCTAAATCCACCTCGTTCCGAGTTTTGTCTTTTAAAACTGTTATCGTCTTCATCTTCATCCTAAAACAAAAGAGAGACCTAAGTCAATCGCCCAAATTGAAAGTATATTATTCTAGCAATTAATTTCTTTCTCTTTTTCTTCTTGCTTTCATTTAGTTTTAATTTTAAAATTTGGATAAACTTGGTGAATGCACGGAAACATGGTCTCAAGCTTTTGTAAAAAGGGCGAGTGACCTATGCCTCTCGGACGGTTTCCGAGCATTTACCTTTGCTTCGAAGGAATTATTAGCCAACTTAGGATCCAATTTGATCTCTTCGGTTCTCACACGTTGAAACGTACGATTTTTCTGTGGCTAAAAATCACACGATAAAAAAACATTCTATTGTATAACTTTAAAATGATAATAGCATTCAATGGTTACTTAATCATAACAGTAATGGTTGCATTCAGAAAGTGAGCAAGAAAACATTTGTTGTTTGTGTTACATTCAATGTGCAATTTTCAACATTTTTAATAAATAAGCTCAACTTTTGCAAGATTTCGAATATGTTCATGTTCATAATCATTTTCCATTAAGTTTGGCGCGTAAACACAACAAATGTTTTAGATTATTTTATATGAAGACATAGTAAACGTACCCTATTTCCATTCATGCTATCATTAGCTTTTACAAAGTTGCCATAATTATTTTTTGCAACTTTTGCAGGTGTTTTCTCCTCATCATTGGTGTGTTTCCTTTTTTGTCCCACAGCTGACGTCTGAACTTTTGCTTTCTCGCTGGCATTCTCGGAGTCTGAATCAGATTCGTTTGAGGATTCTTTTTTGGTCGTCGGCTTGGCTGGTGCTTTCGTCGGTGCTTCATCCTCTGAATCTTCACTGGAAGATTCCTCCTGCTTCTTCAATGTTTTACTGGTTGCTACTTTCGTTACTGTCTTTGTCGCTGGTTTCTCTTCCTCGGATTCATCGTCCGAATCCTCACTTGATGACTCTTCTTTTTTTGCAGAACTAACTTTGTTAGTAATGTTTTGCTTAGCAGGAACTGGCTTCGCGGCAGGAGATTCATCTTCACTGCTTTCTTCTTCGCTTGAGGAAGATTTTTTTTTCTTAGCAGCTACTGGAGCTGATTTCTTAGTTGCAACTGCCGCGACTGGTTTCTTAACAGGTTCTTCTTCCTCGCTACTGTCCTCTTCGCTCGAAGATTCTTTCTTGGTGGTCGATTTTACTGGTGTTTTATTGAGAACTGCTTTCTTCGGAGTTTCTTTCTCATTCTCATCACTACTGTCATCATCGCTCGATGACGATTCTGATTTTTTAACTGCTTTTGCTGGCGTCGGTTTATTCTGGCTTTGCGACTTCAAAGCAGCTACAGCTTTAGTTGGAACTGTTTCAGGTTCGTCTTCGCTGCTCTCTTCTTCGCTCGAGGAAGATTCCTTCTTCTTGGCAGCAGCTACTGGAGTTGGTTTCTTAGCAGCAGGTGTGGAAATTGGTTTCTTAGCAGACTGCTCCTCCTCCTCACTGCTGTCGTCACTCGAAGATATGTCCATGGCAGTTTGCTTTGCTGGCACTGATTTACTAGGAGCTGGTTTTGTTGTTTCCTCCTCCTCCTCATCGCTACTATCTTCGCTCGATGATTTTGATGGCTTTGCAGCTGTTACCGGCGGTTTCGTCTGTTTTTGTAATTTTTGAGGTGGTTTTGGTGTGGACGTCTTGATTGTAGATGACTTTTGAGTAATCTGTTGTAGACTTACTATTTTATTTTTAGAAGATGAATCACTGGAGGATGAATCGCTAGATGATTCAGATGATTTTTTCTCTGACGATTGAACTGCTTTTAAAACTGCTTTCGCTGCCTTCTTGAAATCTGATCCTAAAGATTTCATTTCGTCATTCGTTACTGCTTTTTGTGCAGTTTTTGGTTGAATGTTTGGTGATTCATCAGAATCTGAACTTTCATCTGAACTCTCTTCTTTCTTCGCAACCTTGGCTTGTGTTTTCCCTTTGTTTGGTACTTTTGCTACTTTTTTAGCTTGTGTTTCATCTTCGCTGGAAGAATCCTCCTCGGAGGATTCTGTTACCTTTTTCAGAGGCACCATCGCAACTTTGGAATCTTTACCATTGACCTGCGAAACGTTTTCTTCTGTTTCTTCTTCACTTTCTGAGCTTGAATCCGAGCTACTTTTTTTATTCTGCGAAACGACGGTTACTTTTTTGGAAGAGTTCTTCTGAAAATATCTGAATACTTCCATCATCGTCGGGCTTCCTTTTGGCAGGGAAGGCTGAAAAATATAAAGTATCGATGAAGTAATTGTTATCGATTACGTGCAACATTAGGGGAATTCGCGACAATGCGCGAACGGGGAGGTAATCAAGGGAAATCACGTTGGGCGCGTTGGGCCCACGTGGAGTCGACGAGTATGGCGGTAACCGCATGGCAGTGAAACGCGGCGTGAGCCGCCCTCGCGACTTACCGCTTTCGTCTTCTTTTGGAATACCGTTGCCAACGACGCATCTTTCTTCAACAAATAGTTGTATACGAGGCCAGAAACGAACAATTCCTCCATATTAACCATGATGCCGAATATGTAAGATAATCGTAAATGAACTCAACGAATCCGACGAATATCGCTTCCTCCCGTGCCGGCTTTGATGCCTTTGATGCTCGTCAATGATCCGCGGCGCTGCTGTTACCCGGTCTGTGTTCACATACCATTGATAGATGGCCGAACTTCCACGTGAAAAATTAGCACGAAAGGAATCAACTAATCGCACGAAGTCTGTTTATTTGTCTGCTATTGGCTGTTTTTCTTTTAGGGAACACAATCGACATAAGCATCGTTCTATCTTTTTTTATGTTCAATGAGTAACAAAGATAGAACGATACTTGTGTCGGTGTCGTATGTGTTCTTAAAGCCCGTTCTACATTAATCGCAAGCAGCCAGTTGCGACTTGCGACAGCCAATGACTGTCGAGCTTTAACTAGAAATTAGGCGCTCATTGGCTGTCGCAAGTTGCAACTGGCTGCTTGTGATTAATGTAGAACGGGCTTTAGGCGTAAGGCATGTTTTTTTTTAGCTGTACTGGTACACTGGTGCAACAAATTAAAGTGAGACAAATATATTTTTTCTTATTCTAATTTATTGCACCAGTGCACCAGTGCAGCAGTGCAGCGAAACAGAACAGGGGCTCGATTCTTGAATTGATTTTGCAAGAGAAATGCGTATGCGCAAATACCCGCTCTAACAGAAAAGTTGCAAGTTTATTGGTTAAAAGCCATACGATAGCCAATAAATTTCCAACTCTTCTGTAAGAACAGAATTTTTGAATACGTTTCTCTCTTGCGAATAAATTCAAGAATCGAGCCCTAGGCTATTTGATTCATATATTTACATATTTGGCCCCAACATAGCGGGCTCCAATACGATATATCAATCCACCTTTCCCCACCTTCTACTTTCACTACTACTCATTCACTCTTCTCGTACACACACACACTTTGTAGTCCCAAAATGGCGCTCATGCGAAGACCTTCCTTCTCTTCCCGTCGTTCATCTACAGACCTTGCGTTAGTTTATAACCGACAGTCAAAGTTATGAGCTGCTGATAGATGTGAATATGAATGTCTTTGTTATTTTTAACACAGACTTCAATAAATTTATTAAAGTAGTAGAACAGCTCACTGGGATAGACGTATGATGTGTGCGTGAGTGTAGTACTCGGGTTCAGAATTGCAGCACAGCCTTGATAACTTAACAACTTAATTAACCGTCGGTTGGCTTAACCGTGATTGGTGAAATTGACCCTGAATGAGCATGACCCTGTTGTTTCAAAACTTGTCGAGAAAAAAGTACATTCTTTTTTTTGTCCATATGGATATTAGTTACGAACCACGTGACTTGCTTTTAAATTACGCGGCAGATGATTATTTTGGCGCGCTCGCACGCAATTGGTCAGTCCTTACTAGCCGTTTCTGTTCAAATTCGTAATCCGGCGTTGCGTGATTCTCCCTTCGATTTTCCGACTAACAGCTCCGATCCGAACTGTTCTGCAACATGACAGAAACGCAGCAAAGGGCTAAGTGCATTACTCTGAAAGGTTCCGCCGAGTTGGTCACGCAATACCTACGTAAGTATCATCTTGTGTGTCGCTTTTTTACGGTTCATAGATACGTCTAACCTCTATCTGATTGCGATCCTTCGCGTTGCAGTTTACGGAGTCAACAGTATACTCTATCAAAGAGGGATATATCCGCCGGAGACATTCCAACCTTCCGAGCATTTTGGTTTATTTATTTTCACGTCCACGGACGAGAAGATTACGACCTTCTTGAACACCGTCCTGGGTCAGATCCAAGAGTGGCTCGTCCAGCGCAAAGTGCGTAAAATTACCCTTGTCATAACGAACGTCAATACGAAAGAGGTGTTGGAGAAGTGGGACTTTAAGGTCGATTATGAGGACAAGAAAGCAAATGGAACAACGGAGAGCATGAGTGTCAGGGGTACGGAGCAGTCCGATGTAGGGACAAAGGATGTGAAAACTATACAGAAGGAGATACGTGAAGTGATACGTCAGATCACAGGTAATGTCTATGTGAGATCTTTAAGTGAAATACTGTGATAGTTTGTTGCTACATTCAAATATGTAATATAAACTATTTTTGCAGGCACGGTGAGCTTTTTGCCACTCTTGGATTGCCTATGTTCTTTCGACATACTTACGTACACGGTACCAGACTGTAATATTCCCAACCAGTGGGACGAGACTCAGCCAGTTTTTATTGCAAACAGTCAAGAGGTACAACTTAGATCATTTTCAACTAGTATACATAAAATGGATACTGTAGTCAGTTACAAAAATACGTGAACTCATGTGTCTACTGTTATACATGAGTGTGTAACAATTGTAAATACAAATATTCCATTTTTTTAAGTCAGTGTTGCATATGTACCAACCACCATTACCAAAGAGTATATAACTATTAATAGTTGCTCTATACAAACTGGTGGTTGAATCACACTGCATTAGTCTCTTACAATATTTCATACGCATAATGATTGTAACTGACATATCCATTTTCAGCATATTTTGTGCAAATGTTTTGCGAATATTTGTTTAATAAAATTTAACAGGTTTATTAAATGTGCATAGAGTACTCGGGCAAACAATGCAAGTAAATATATTTAAATACAATTAAGTTTTAACAATTAGTCATACAAATTAAGTTACCAATATAAATTTGATATAAAATTAAAAAATTTAGAAATAGGTACTCTGTTAAAATACATAATTACATAATTCTTACTTTTTTTTCTTTTTTTAAAAATACTTTAGATCTTAGTTATATAGACTACTTTTGTATAAAGAAAAGGGGAATGTATAGGAATTGTAAGAATAAAAGGAGTAAGGGAAACACATAAAACACTGACAAGAGAATCTTGGCAGATTTTATTAAAACATAATTGACTGTTACATTTTAAACATAAGATTTACATTTGCTTACTTGGCAAAGCATGAGAGATACGACTAGAATAAAATATTTTCGCTGATGCCGACGCTTCGTAGTAACCATTTAACGCTAGCGTCTTCCAGCGTAAAGCTTCTCTCACATGAAATCTCATTGCTGATACTAGTTTCAACCATTTCCTAACGATTTCTCGCGTTGTGCTCCATCTTTGAAACATCTTAAATGAAATCATGTGAAATTGAAAAATAATTTGAAAGTTTAGCATTATACTTTCATAATTTAGGTGAATCAAATTATTTTACAAAGACACTCGTGAATTCGAGTTTAACGTATTCGACCGTAATCTGCCTTGGATAGGAACGAAACTCAACAATAAAAATCATTTTGTGCCTTACACACGCTATCGTTTGTCCGCGATAACCGGTAATTGGCACTCGATTTGATGACAAATCTAAATGAATGAAAATAATTTTGTCTCATTCGAATAATCAGTGTATGGTTCGAAGAGTTCATATTTTGTGGTGTAATAATTCGTCTAAAGCAATCTTAAAATATACTTCAAAAAGATATTAGAACTTATTGTAAGAATTTTTTATGTAAACTGTATTTGAAGAGCATTACTTTAATTTTGTAAGTATCCAATATTTTATTGTTGTAGTATCCAAATTGTGGGTTAGGTGTATCTCTTTTTTAACAATACTTTTTAAGTCTTTTATTTAATAACTCTTTTTGCGTTTATTTATATTCCATTATTTCAGAACAATATCTGCCATATTACTTTTGGATAATCTAATCGCATTTATAAATGAAGATATCTATGTGCATCTTTCTTCGATCTATTTTGATCGTATAAAATTTTTCTTATTTCTTGTATATTTTACATTTTCACATTTGTAAATGTCATCTTCCATTTCGCGTAATAAATTAAAAATAGTAAACAAGAAATTCGTTCTTTAATGTAAGGAAAAATTAATACTTAAAAATGCAGGGAGCATAATATTTTCATTGTGTACTATTCATTAGGCGATTATCATAAATGTAGTGTTTTCCCTTTAAAGAGCCAATTAGAGGAATAAAAATAGGAATAATCGCTTCTTTCATTTATATCTGCCATTATTTCGAGCGCATTTCGTCAAAGGAGATTGTTTCGGAAAACATTGGTGGCGACTCATACCTTTATTAGTAATTCGCCGTTACGTCTTCCTTATAATAATTTCGCTATTAACGTTAATACTTCGTGCTGCTAGAATTAGCCATATTATCAATAGTGCGTAGTCTTTTTTTCGCTATAAAGACTATCGCGAAACGCAAACGTCCGATTTTCGTTCGCTTGGCTCGTCTTTGAAACATACGGTACTTTTGAGAAAATAGCACTTTCGAGCATTCGAGATTGTAAAAAATATCTCGGACCTTCGTTGCACTTTTACGAACATTTAAAATTTTTAACGATCCATCTTTACAATTATCGAGTATTCTTCTATTCATGCGAATTCATACATTATATTAACAGATTACATTACATACATTTTTTAGAGTTTTTTTTTGAAACGTCAATGAATATTTCCGCGATGTATCAGTTTTAGCAATTGCAATAATTTTTCAAACCATTAATGACTATTTTTAATTTAAAAGAAAAACTTTTATTAGCAACTTGGTAATGATATTTGATAAAACTATAGGAATGTTCGAACAGTAATCGTGAAATTTTCCATAATTTTGCAAGGGACGATTTTAGTTTCTAATGTTGCACCGTTTCGCGAATATGACCGCATATATAGTTAGATGTTTGTAAGATTTTCTACTCGAAATATTTCTTTTCAAAAGCACGTTATTTACGCCAAAGACGGACATTACATTCGTAATAATTTCCCGCATTCAAGCCATACGCTCTTTAAATGTGCCCTAGACTAGTTTTGCTCTGTATTCGTTTTTTTTTAGCTCACACACTGCGAAAGCTGCTGGAGATACGCTGCAGTTTTACAAACGTATTTATCTCGCTGGTTTGCAACACCGTAAGAGAGCGGACAATGATGGTAATGGAGTTTGTCGGGACGTAAATTATTTAAAGTTCTCTCACGTAAATTAGGAAAACTAATTATCATTAGAAAAGCTAGTTGGAAAAGAGATTGAATACAATGAAGAAAACATCCCTTTTTACCATATTAATGAGCATTGAAATCATATATGTGCAAATTATAAATTTGTTATGCTCAAAACTATGTTTGCAATATTAATTAAAATTGATTTTAAATTAAGAAATTGATTGAAAGTTTTAAAGTTTTATTATAGCAATAATTTTCAAATTTCTTAATGAAAATTTCTTATTGAAATATAATATTGACGTTAATATATTATATAGATAATAGTAATACTTAATAATAGTGTACTTACTTAGACATAACAATTGTATGACGATAAATTTGTCACATTTCAAGTCTTTTACATTTAAAAAATATTGTATTATCTATAATTTTTAATTCACAAACAGTTTTTCCTGTCGCAATCTGTACGGTGTAGCGAAGCAGCGCGGATTTCCGCGTTTTCAGTAACATTACGCGGTAATTCCTCGTAAATACCGTAGAAACCGCGTCTCTAGTAAAAACATTGAAAAATAAACAACGCGAAATAATATACAATATTTTACAGTAGCGCTTAGTATACCAGTGATTGGGTATCGTTCTCGCAAAACGGTGATTCGCGGTAATCAAGAATTGCGAAAGAGCGTCGTCAATTGATCGCATCGCGAATTTTTGTACAATTGCGAGTGCAATTCGCGGAGATCATTGCGATCGTTATCATTACGATCGAACGTCGCTCGTGTATTAAAAGGACAGGAATCACAAGCACCATCGATGAAGTTATTAATACCGGCTATTATAATGGATAAAGTAAACGTTCTATAGTTAATTAATTAATCGTCGACGTTAACGTGTGCTCAATCACCGTTTCGCGGTCCCATCCACCTCTCGTGGACCGAGAATCGATTACGTGTAAAATCGCGTTTTTTTTTCGCGACGCGGTGGCGTGTCCGCGCGGAGGCGTGCGCAAAACGGCACGCCCCGAATTGTCATTTTATTTATACATCTCTACTTATACTTAAGTTTACCTTGAACTAACGCTATATGTCGATCGTTCCTCTTTTCTCTTTTATGCGTAAAATATCATAAAATACATTCTTTCTTTTGTTTCACTATTCGCGAACCCGCCGTCTCGTCTCGGTGCTTGCACATTCGAGTCGAGTTTCGATTAAGCAAGCGAGTATTTCGAAGAATTTTAATTGAGATTATGCCGATAAATGTCGATGAATAAATAAAACAATATTTATTAGTATATACATTAATATTACATTTTATTACTTAAGAAAGTAAGAAATATTGATTTACGTCTTTTATCATATTTTGTTTTAAAAATGTGTGAAGACAGAAAATTTCGAACATTTTAACGTTACTCTATATAATTATCTAACGATAAAACAAAATTCAACATTTTAACTTAAAGTTATACAGACATAGTATTTTTCAAAAATGTGCTTCAACTATCATTTTCCCTGCTTTTGTAGAATCGAAACTCGCTCGTCGATGTCGCGAAATACCGATCGTTACGACGTGTCACGCGATGACTCACAATGACTTTCATACAAATCGTTCGATAGGTACGAGCGACGAAACGGATTCAACGAAAAAGCA
Organism: Monomorium pharaonis; assembly: GCF_013373865.1. Taxonomy (NCBI): domain Eukaryota; kingdom Metazoa; phylum Arthropoda; class Insecta; order Hymenoptera; family Formicidae; genus Monomorium; species Monomorium pharaonis. Next base: position 8,613,153 of record NC_050471.1, read on the forward strand.
CGGCGGCACTAGTAAGCTTGCACGGACATCATACGCTATGACGATCTCTCTTTCTCTTCGCTCGAGAGTCTTTTCGGTTTATATAGCTAGAGTCGTAAAGTACTTTCCGCTTCTCATCGCGTGAGAACGGCTCGGAACACTCTGCTTGCTTGTTCACCCACAAAACTATCTATACATAACCGTGTACGTTTCTAAAATGTAAAAAGTAAGCGCGTGCGTCCACTCTCGTCGACGGAAACATGCGAGACATCCTTCGTCCTCGATATTATCATTGCCAGCAAACAGCATAAAAGATTCTGGCTTTATAGAAAATGTCTTCGTAAGGTTTTCCCAAAGTATTGAAACATTTAATGTAGTTTTGAAACAGTTTACATATATTGACAGCCTTAAAATAATAAAAACGGAGTATAAATTAAATGACTTGTAATATAATAAATTAATTATTAAAAGTAATTCTTGAAGGTAAGAATTTTCATCCGTCTGAAAAGAATACGCTTTTATAATTTGACACGTTTTTATATAAAAAATATAATATTAGAAAATTTAAAAAGATGTTTTTGTAAACTAAGACTTTTTTTAATATCCCGCTCTTTTTATTATTAATTTTACAATACGCAATATTTATCTTTATAAAGTTAAACAATACGATGAAAACACAATTATCGTAATTTAATGATATATTTATTCTTACTCCATTCTTATTTACTATTATGATTTGTTGCGATAAGATTGAAACGCGTCCTTTAATTATTTGTCTTTTTTGCAAACTTGTCGCGGAAGTTATTCTTGTGCCAATATTAATTGCGAGCTTCGTTAAAGTACATCTGATTTCATCGTCGAATAATAACGATATAATTGCGTTAAGCTCGGAAAACGCAATAAAGACGACGTTCTCGTATAGTTTTACCGTCGTCGTCTTCTGTTACGCGAATTCTGTGTTCTTTCGCGAGCGGAAAACGAGAAAGGTGAATCGACACATAGGGAGTCTGCACGGTGTTTCGATCGCTCGAGAGTCGACGCATTGCGCCGGACGCCTAAAAAGAGGGTACGAGGGATTTCTTTGTACAATAGGAGCGCCCTGAACGCGTCGTTGAGGCTGGATTTCTTTTCGGCGAAATCTCTTCGGGAGAGTCGTAGAACGTCTTTTCGCGGTTGGGTAGGTTCTCTCTTAGCATACAAAACGGTTTGCGACGTATATCTTCCGGGCTGTATACAAATTCTTTGGCTAGTACCGTGCTAGTACTTTTATGAGCTAGCGATTTTAGTATCTTCGCGATTTTACTTATTCGCAGAGACTTGATTTACGTTTGTACTTTGAATCCCAAGGTTGATGCAACGCAGTTAAGAAAGAAATTTTTTAAGAAATTTTTCAGAGATTAAGATGTTGAAACATAATTTTAAATTTCTAATAATTAAATTGAGAAGAAAATTGCGATAGAAACAATGGAAACATCAAATTTATAAGTTTATAATAAACACATTTAAACCTTCAATACTTGTGCCCGAATAAGTTATACGAACTGCAAGTTCGTAAATAGAGAATATACAATTTATAAAATAAATATGAATAGTAAGTATTGGAGACAGTGTACGTATATAATCTAACATTAATGCGTTTGGATTAAAAAAATTAGTATGAAAGTTATTTAAATCTCAATTTGTCTTTATATGAACAATACGATAATTAACAGTATGAGATTAGTTATTTTGTTTTGCGTTATCAACCAAGTCATAGTTAAAATTTCGCTCAAGTGGCTTACGTTATCGTAGGGCATTCCGTTAATTGAAGTTACATCCTGGAAGCTGGAAATTCACGTTATGCGTTATTTGGTGCCCGAAAGATACCGCAATCCTTCCTGTGTAAAGCTCTGATCCCGAAAATCCTATTACGGTACTCGGGATCATCCTCACGAGTCCCTCTTCCTGCAATCCCGTAAAATGATATCACGACATATCCCTGTGGTGCTACGTCGATCTGAGCGTGCCCTATGGTATGGTTTTACGATGGCTTTCCTCTCTTATTCCGCTTTCCTCGTGCAAACCCCGACGGTAACGAGTGTTACGAGAACCTTTGACACTGTTCTCCTTCTGTCCTACCAGAAATCAGAAGGGCGCTTTTATTCCTCGATATTTTGACGTTTAAATTCGATTCGGTTATATCACTGAACGAGATGAATTATTCGGCGAATTAAATGTTTCCGTGAAAGAAAAAAAAAAGAAATTCGCGAATTGCTCGTGTATTGTTACTATCTTTTTTTCTTACTAAAGTTTCCAAATGTGATAACTTTGATTAAAAAAATGCTATCTTGTCAAGTTTTTAAAAATCTTTTTTTAAAACGATTACTAATAAATATCTGAATTAAAAAATATGCTAAAAAAAGAATGTTTTAATAGTCATTAAGTGTTAGACTATTACTAATAAATATTAAATAGCTAAGAAGATTAATAGAAAACAATAGAAAATATATATTTGATTAACTTTTGATAATTATCTTAGAATTCGTTTATATAAAATTATAAATGTATATATAATTAATGCATGTATCCTGCATGTGGTTCATGAGAATTAAGCTAACTATTATAATGTCTCCACGGAAACAACCAGGTGGATTATAAGTAGCGCAAGCGAGTTGTTCGTAATATACTCTCCTACGTTCATTTGCGCGTGGTTATCGTGTCTCTTATGATTTCTTCCCGTCGAACGGAGGAACTAGAGTTTTCTTGCAGATGAGGTAGCAAGGTGCGTCGTTGGAAGTTTTCTAATCCCGTCTGTGGAAGGGGTTGGTTTCCTCTGGGCAACGTGCGAAGTACTCGATGCGATAGTCTGTGAGCAAACGGTAAGAATTATTCAGCACGAATATCCTGAATGAAATAAAATATGTTGGAAGCAAAAAGATTGCCTCGATTTTTCGACCATTCTCGTCTATCGTCCATTCATTTGCCATCCTATCTTAAACACTAGACAACCAAACTCGTCAAAATGACCATCAAATGAGTTTCAGATTAAATTACGAAAACTATTAAGGTGATTTTTGTCGGACTCTTTATTTTCAAATTATTTATTTAAATATGAAAAGTAATAACAAAGATGTAAAGTTAAAAATAAAAGCCAAAAATGGCAGAAATGGGTATACATTTATGCTGGTTGTTCTAGCGTTAATCCAGGAAACCAAATCCTTCCAATAACAATTTTCTCAGTATATTATATAAAATACACCTATTAGACGTTGCTTCGTAATTAATGCGACGAGTAATCAACCCAATATACAAGAATACAATAATAAAATTTAAAACTGGAGAAGTATATTTTTAATGGTCGAATTTAGTTGCAAATTTTTCTTTTTCAAGTCGGATCTAGCGATTTAGTTAGCGTGTGTGAAATCGTGGAGGGAAAGGGAGAAGAAGCGGGAGAATACGATACAGAGTTTCCTACGAAACTTTTCTCTCTTGTGCCGTGATATCCGCAATATCGCTTCGATACGGTTGTTGCTCGCGGTACCGCGGGTAATGGATAAAGCATCGAGAGACCAAAAAGGCTTCCCTCAATGCCTCTTTCGTGCCTCGTGTTCGTGCTCCATCCTTTAGATGTTGTCCTTTTTCTGTCTTTCTCGCGGAGGCTCGGTAGCTATTCAGTATAATAGAACATCTCCCGTACCGTCTTCTTCATTTTCACTCTTGTCGTTCGATAAACGAGCGGCCGTAACGGCGAATAATGGAATCGACGTGCTCGACGATAGTTTATTCCGTCTTTACTTTGACGAATGGGAGAGGGCATCCGAATAGAAATTCCACTTTACCCTTCTCGCGTGCTGGTTATTTTTACAAGAGTGTTCCCAGTACACGATTGCGATTAAATGCAATCGATCTCTATTTGGCCTAGATAGTCTCAGTTATTCACGGGAAAAACTATCGATAAATCACGCGCAATTTTATCTGCACTAACATTAGATCGATGACAATCAATTGTTTTACTTTGCGATTAATTTTCTTTTTGGAATTTATTGTTGTAAATTGTATATTGCTAAAAAAAAAAAAAAAAAAAAAAAAAAAACAGACTATCGCTCTTTAGCGAATTCGTTTAAAAGTTAAAATATTTTAATTTAACTTACTTCTTTTTTCCCGAAAAGTTAGACATTTTGACTTGTGTCCTTTATTCGGAGAACACTGATAGCGTCTCTTATTGCTTCGGAAAAGAATGTTTTTATCGAACTTTCGGTCAAACATTCTCCTTTGAACAGACTCGTAATATATCGCGTTCTCACCTTTGTCGCGATCCAGGAAGAGACTCCGGACACACAGAGTTAAAACTTTCCGCCACCCCTTCTCCTCCATCCGGATGATCTTTTTGTTCTGCGGAAAAGGACGTTCAGTGCGACTGCTTCCGCGAAGGCTAGCTGGGGAAATTTCGACTCACGACGGTCCAGGATGCGATGTGTGTGAGGATAACGTTGGTCGGCGGTTCGCTTCGTCTCCTGAGGCTCTCCTGTGATAGGAAGTGGTGGACCAAATTATTCCTGTTGCACGAAAGGTGCCACTAATGCCATCGGCTCTTTCCGGCCTAATTAGCCCGGGACATTAAGTTTATTTACGAGCATCAGAGTCACCGGTTTCCCTCGGGGAAATAGAAGATTGGGGAAAGCGAAGAGGGATAAGGGTGAGCTTTTGCTAAACACTGAATGATTAAGTTGAATGCGAGAGTGGCCAAGTCATTAAATATGTAACTATCAGGCTTGATTATAGATGGTAATTATGAATCATAAATAATAGATAATAAATTTAGTATTTAGGCATAGATATCTTATCAATGCGTAAAATGTAAACTTTTAAAATTGAAAATAAAGATAAAAATAAAAACTATAAAAATACAGATAAAAACTTTATATAAAGTTTCCGCGACAATAGGAATGCTAATATTCAATACTAGAAGATTAAATTTTCTCTGTATTTTTTGTAGAACATTTTTATTTTATAGACATCTGAGTTTATTGCTTTAATTCCTTGCATCGTGCTTTTCGTGAGGGAAAGAGTTTAATTGAGATTAGCGTAGTTAACGAACCAGTATCTTGGAGAGAATAAACTTCTGGAAAGTGATTCGGTTGTTGTAAACTTAATTAACCGTTTTTACGATTATTTAATCAAGGTAATCAAGTCTTTCTAATGACCTCTTGACGACATTTATTTCGATCGTTTACTTTGTTTACTGTTTTCTCGAACTCGCAAATTGTTGTTGAAAGCTAAGACACATTCGCACTACAGGTAGTTAGAATTAGGTAATAGACGCGGTTTCCGGATTCGGTTTTGTCAAGTACCTAGCGGCGATAATGGGCCTTTTAATTAGAACGGATCATTAAGCTTACCCATGAGATCGTTAGATTCGTCGAGTTCGGTTCTTGCATCGGAAGGACCGCGCGTTTTATTGACAAATCCTTGAATCTTAATCAACGATTGAATATTCTAAAGGGCAAAAAAGACTAAAAATTAACTATTTAGCATACGTCTAAGTTAACTTTAAAGTTTATTGAAGATATGCATAAAACATTTTGTCCAATTTGATTCGATAATTTGTATTATTTCAATTCAAGAATATCAATATTGTTTTTGAAGCAATAAATTTTATAATTATTTTTCATATATAATTGAATTATAAAAGTATTTCTTTAATATTTAAAATAATAAAAATATTACACTTATGTAAATATTTTAAAATCTATAACTATGTCAATATATTATTTAAAATTAAGGCTAAGGACAAAAATTCATAATCGCTAATATGATAAATTTGATCAATAAGAGATAAATAGAATAGTTTTTTATTATTTATGTAAAATTTCGACCGAATCTATTCGCATTGAGGAATCATCGTCGAATTATTCGGCCGTCATCGTCGCGCCAGCGAGAACCCGGTCGGCGATAATTGATGAAATGAATCACGTTGACATCGACGGTGATCGTTTGCAATGAGCGGGAGAACACGAACCGCGAGCTATCGTTAATCACTGAAACTGACATATCCGAGTCATCGTTTGTTACTTTTGGGAAAGTTGTGCGGTTGCTCGACGCTCTGACGCGGATTATCGATTCTATGGGACACGTCGGTTGACTTGGGGTTAATTAAAAATTAATACATTAATTGTCGCATTCCAGAGATATTTTTCTATTTTATCTATTCATATCAATCAAATTTATTGATCGAAACAATAAGAAATTATGAAAACGTGTAATAACCATAGATGTAATTAATAGTATGATTAATCTGTATAATACATGATTTTTCTCGTGAAAAAAAGAACAGTTCTATCTTTATTATTAGAAACATTAATCGAATTATTAATCATATTAAAGTACATTTTTTAGAAAGATACATATTTCTCGACATATATTTCTTAAATATGTTTTGATAGCTAAAAAATTGTCTTAGTTTTTACAATAATTAAATGTAAAATAACACGAAAGAAATTATCGCGATAAAAATATGCAGAAACTCTGAATATTTATTAAATTTTTACAGAGTCATTTCGGATATTGTAATTGGATGTAATTTGCTATTATTCTTGAAATATAATATCGTGTTATCATTAGCTTTGCTTCATGTTTGCCTTCAAAGCATTTTATTGTTCGTCTAAACTGTAAGCTTGCTATTTTATCCTTTTATTGATCAAATTATTAACGACCTTCGCTTTCGGCGAAGTTTCTGGTCGGTCTAACATGGTAACCAGCACTTGTACTGTGTCTCAAGGCTCTCCCTCGTCTTATCCTGGAAGTTAACAACTATCGGCTTTGTAACCGTGCTTAAGTTAACGTGAGTTTCGCGCGTGTTGAATAGTTTGCAAGTCCATTACAGACGCATTAAGATTATATATACGTATATCTGTACATTCGCGTATACACACGTCTGAATACTCATCTAACGTTCCTTCTCTTCAGTCTCAGAAGAGACACGTGATACCAGCGTGATCACTTTGGGGCATGGCATAGTTGAAACTAACAAAGCTAACGTTTCGATGTGCGATAGCACGCTGTCATGTTGTCTTGAGTTGCTCTCGTCCATATTAGTGAATTCTAATCGCAGGTTAACTAATTTACCCCTCCCCTTCCCCCTTTTGCTTCACGCTGGATATTAACTATGTCGAGCGTGATTAATTCAAGAGCAGGAAGCAAGTAGGTAGGCAACGTATATTCAGTAGCAAATGAATATTGCACACGGTGGAAAAGACAGGAAAACAAGACGTCGATAGCGGAGAGAAATTTCGTGCGCTCAACGCGCTCGCTCCGTTGCGAGATTCGTATTTTTCTTCTTAATATACGGGTATCCTGTCGTGTGTATGTCCGTGGCCGACTCTACGTGGAGTGCCTTTTACGCGAAGCGTTTATGCGACGTGCGTTTCAAGGATACGTATAGCTCGAAGTTCTCCCGCAAAGAGCTTTCGGTATCGCGCGAGGACTGCTGCTACGAACTTACCAAAGAGCTCCGCAGAGACATCCGGCTCGCTCGTATACCCACAGGTCTCTTTTCTTACCACGCACGTAGTTTTCAGCTTTTACCCTTTGGCTTTCTTTTTACGCGGTTTTTCTTTACGAAAAACGGTCAGCTGTATCGTTTCCGCCCGACGTAGCGCCGGTCTAAGGACACCGGGGAGCACTGGACGTTATTGCATGAGATATACAGTTACATGTAGATATATATATGTGTGTATGTGTGTGCATATGTTCCCTGTGTACATACCTACTTTCTTTGAACAGTTATCGATATTCGATTGTGACCTTCTTCGGTAGCCGTAAGAGCGTGTTCGAAGGAGCATAAGATAACTCGAATTGTGTAAAAAAAGCGAAGATCAAAACTTCATTTCCTTTATTTTGCCTCGGAATACGTGGGGTATTTTGTGTTGGGTAAAGCATGGTGGTCTCGTAGTTGATATGTAATTATAGACGAAAATTCTATCATAAGCTAGGTAGGTCGTACACGAAATTTACTCTCGACGCAGCCTCGAACGGCAATGAAGATCATTTTGCGCCGAGTCGCGCAACTTCAACTTTGAACACGGCACACGTGACTCGTGTCGCAAGGACTCAGTTACCCTTCGCCAGGACGATAAATCACGGGGTGGAACCCGTTGAACCCCTTTATATCGGCGCGCCGCGAAAGCAGCTCCGTCTTCCTCCGTTCATCAGGAGAGTGACGTGGCTGTTGCGGTCAACTTTTTGCTGTCGTACAGAGTGTCGCGGAAACCATTGCGTGTTCTTTCAACGACAGATAATAGAAGGAGAACTAAGAAGAATAGCGGCTATTTTTAATGCCGAGATAATAATCGACTTTTTACTTAAATTAATTAAGTGTCAAGCTAACTTTGGCTCGGTCTTACGGAATTAAACATTGCAATTTAATAAGGTTTGAAGTAAGAGATATGATATCATAAAAAGATACTTGAAAATATTTACGGGATATAAATCCATTTCACTGAAATAAATCTTTTTTTAAATGTGACAAAATAAAATTTTATTTCTAGCAAACAAATTAATATGAAAAAAGACATATTTTCCAGATAATATATATTTCATTATCACAATTAAAGTTTTTTTTTTTATAATCAATGAATATCGAAAGAAACATCATGAGTAACATTTGTTTCTGAATACTTTTTTCAATGTGAATATAGAGAAACTTTGATATAAGTAATTAAGGGAATGCTGGAGACAGTCTATTTGACCGATTAAGCAATAAGTTTTGTAAGGAGATTTTGTATGTATTTAAACTGTACTTAAACTGTTATCACTTGAATTTGTTTTAATCAAGATTCAAAGATTTACTCGTCGAAACATTTAATTAGAAGTTTGCGAGATATCATTCCACTAGTATTCGCCGAAAGAAGATAACCGTCGAGGTGATCGTAAAATTCTAATTAAAAGGCCACTCTATCATCGTAGGACGCCCCACGTGACGCGTGACACGAAAATCTCGCGGTGGTTTCTTGCGAAATCACGACGGCGTAATAAAGTTGCATGATATCTTACCTTTGAAAAACGATTATATTCTCTGCTGATTGCCGCCGTCGCCGTCGTCGTCTCGAGGCAGGTTGACGTCGAGAGGATGACGGTGGACAGTGGACGAAACCAAGATAGAGGAAGAAGGGAAAAGGGAAGAATGATGGATAGAAGGAAGACGGTTCGGGGGAGGGAAACTGGAAAAAAGTGGGCGAGCAGCGTCGAGTGCTCGAGACGATTATACGAATCGGTTGATAGTAGTAACATGAGGAAGGGCGGAAATGCGGGAAGGCGCGCCTCAGGAGGAGAGCCCGAGAAGAGCGTGGTGGGCGAAGTCGCGGATGCTGCGGGAATCTGTACGGGAACAGGGAGCGAGGGGGGGCGGGCGGATGGGTGAGGCTACAATAAAACAAAACACGATGAATGTCCCGATGTGCAAGCTGCAAGCAGAAAGAACGAAGATCGATGGTTACGTTTCCTATCATCGGTATCGGTATGTATGTCGCGCGCGCGCGCGCGCTGAATTATCTAGATAAATGCGCCAGGACGGTATCGTCCGTCGACGGACGTCGGATTCACGCTTCGGGGATAGTTGCTAAATATTTCGAAATCGGTGGCGAATCCATAGACGCCGCGAGCGTTTCGCTCGTTGAGGGGTTTGTTTATTGTTGGCGCGCGTTGGTCCATTGACAGTCTCGTATTTCGTTTTCGAGATAATTCACGCGCTCGAGGCAGATTGCAGATCGCAAAGCAATTCTGCATCACGATCGTAAAACATAAATAAAACGTTAAGCTTATAACGCGCACACGCGAGAGCTGCCTGTGATAAATGGACGATGGTAATAACTTCGAAATCATAAAATTAGTACTTGCCAAGTCGCCTTTCGACCTAAGAAAGCCATTCAATAATCATACAAATAATTTATGTTTTAATGTATAAATGTATCAATGTATAAATTGAAATCTTCGAACTATATTGGAGAATTATTACATTTTTTAATGTTTAATTTAACCAAAGAGTTTCTCAAATATTCCAGGTTTGATACTAATGAGTTTTTTTTATTGTATAGTAAATTGTAAATTTAAAATTAAAATAATTTTTAATACATATATTTCGAATTAATATTGCGAAATATTTTTGTCAATCGAGTGAATTATCTCTAATGAATTATGGAAATAGATCAATTTACCTTGACAGTGCCGCTAGATGCGCTAGAAGCGGGCGAGCGTCACGTCTTCGGCGAACGAAGAGAACTTATCCATATCTTGAGTGCGAGCAGGAAAAGAAAATAGGTCTTCATTAAGTATCTGATGCGATTTAATTGTCGCCTCTGCGGATCTACTTGAAAAGTAACTGAGATATCGAGATTAATCCTTTCATATACAATAGCCCTTACTGCAAAGATGTATTTCCTTTGTTTGCGACATGCAAATACGTAGCTTTACATTTTAATGTCATCGCATTAATTTCTATGCAGTGCTGCAATGAATCTCTATGATACAATACAAACGACACGAAGCAGTTTCTATGCATTTTATTCGAATTAACTTGGCTGAAGAGTCGTAATTCATACGACCTCCATCATTGGGTTGGGAAAAATTCATGCGCTCGCGAAAGCATGAGGTCTCTCATCCTCGTACTACAGCGACCGCCGATCCCACGGGCTCTTCAAGGGTCTTCACCGACCCTGAAGAAGAACGTCCGGGGAAACGGTCACAGTTCTATTCCTGTCGCCCGTGAATCATTTCGCTTGCACCTATCTCGTTTAACGGGTGTAGGGTCCTTATACGGCTACGCCGAAAAGTGTAAGCGACCTCGATAAAAGTGTAAGCGATAACCGTGCACTTTTAACAATATGATCGCAACTGATTACTTGTGATAATGCTAAATCCTTTTTTGCTATGTACTTTAAGATTATAATATTTGTCACGATAACGGTGTTACGCAAGGAAGAAAATAAAAATGAATATTCTTATGATCGTGGCCGAATATTTTTAAAGATACAATTAATATTCCTTTTGTACGAATAAAAATATTTTCAGAGTGTTATTGAATGTTGATATCTGTGAACGCGACTAGAGAAATATTTTAGTTGGTAGACGACTTCGTAAGTGATTTGTGTTTATACATAAAATTACATAATTTTAGAAGAAGAAAGCTGAAAAATTTTGGAATGAAAATAAATTGGCGTTTAAATCGCGCAATGATTTTCTGAGCAGCGGACTATTATATCTGACTATTCCCAGGTAATATTCCCGGTTTATTATTAATACATTGAGTCGATTTTACTATAAGCGCGACTTGTGAAGGTATCTCCGACGTTTGATTCGTTAAACAGCGAGGAATTCGATGAGTACCGTTGTAGTTTCTGATTAAATGAACGCCACGGCGGAATTTCGCTGATACACCGCATTGTCCTGACGTGCCAATTACTGGCTACGTAGCAACGACGTACTTACAGACGGCGAAATATAGCCGGGCGAGCGCGAAATGGAGAATTCTCTATAGAACTTTAACATTCAATAAACTTGCGGATAATAGCGCGCCGATACCGGTATTGTGCCGTAGGAGTCAGCTTGACCACCATTAGTGTCGTTTCGCGAATTTGTGCGCCGTCCTGGCTCTACTCTGTTCGGATTCATGTGTTTAGTCCGAAAATGGAAGGATCGTGCCGAGAGTCGTGTTTCCGTGTATTATTGTATCGCAGTGGAGGAGCAATAGCGTATTATTTGATTGCATCCTTTCTCAATCGTAGTTTGGAAAAAAACTGTTTTGTCAAAACATAGTTATAACCCACTTTAGGGCCTACAATTAAGTAAATTACTTAGATTGTTCGCAATTATACTGTGAGAAAAATTTCGACTGGTTTTTTATAGTTAAACAGGTTAATATTTTAGTTAATGCCTTACTTAAGTAAAAATTATCTGTGCGTAACTGGATATCAACGGAAAGATTTTTGACTAATATAACTTAAAAATCTTTGAAATAGATAGAATAGCTATTGCAATTTTTAGTTAATACGGGGTTCATTTGAAAAAATAAACGTAAGATTAGGATTACGAGCAATCCAAATAATTTGATTACTTAATCACGGGCCTTAAAGTGGGTTATGACTATATTTTGGGAAAACTATTTTTCTTAGAGTAAGGTATAAACTTTTGGGGCAAAAATTTGGGAAAGTTTTTTTCTTTATTTCGGAAGTTCAGGAAATTTTAATAGAATTGCAAATTACTGAATAATTTTCCTTCGCTTTAATATCGATGTAACTTGATAATGTCAATATACTGATAAAAATCGTTCATTTAAAGTAACGTTTATATTATTTAAAAGAAAAGTGAAGAAACAATTTCCCCTCTTGTTAGACTTTCGAAGACGAGAGGAAGCTTGTAGAATCAATTCTAACTTCGGGCGTAAGCAAATGCTTCGAGGCCCTTATCGACATTTATCGGCAGCGTTTTCTTTTATGGTACATAAAAGCAAAAATATTTACCTTGTTCAGGCACGATTCAAGCGCGATTTATGACGACTCGAAATAAATGATGCGCGCGTGCGTTGTCAGAAACTTTTCCGCGCGCGGGACGATGTATCAATAATACTCGGGCTCTATATTCACAATGCTCGACGTTGTCGACGACTTTAAGAACTTCGCCGTCGTTGATTTCAAAAGACGCACGGGCGCGTACGTGCGGAATGGCAACTCCGTTCAAGTGTAGAATGTGTGCGTCGGAAGGATCGTCAAGTGGGCGAACATGTATTTTCCGCGTGTTACCTTCGAAACGTTACTTCTCTCTCTCTCTCTCTCTTTCTCCTCCTATATATGTAAATTACTGTCGATAGCGTTTCTTTTTGTTTTATATTCTCCACCTCCCCTTCCGACCTCATCCCGTTGTTATCGGAAACCATTGAATTCATGATCGTTTCGCGGGTGAGGGCAGAAGGGTAGTGCAGGAGGACAAGCGCTCTCTCGAATGAATAAAAGAGGCAATCGCGCCGGGGCGCGATGTAAATTCATTACACGTGTATGTCGCGCGTTCGTCCGGAGTGCGTTTGTTTGTAAAATCTAATCAAATATTGTCGAGCGCTCATTCGCGCCGTTTTTATAAAAGTTCCATCGCGGAGTTCCGGCCGTACGCTTCTCCTATAGTCAATATTCGTTTGTTCGAATATAATCGATTGTAAGAATTAACGGAACGAGTTTTCGAAAATAGCGCTCCTTTTTTTTTATTCGTTACGATATTACGTTTCCTTTTGTTACGATTTATTTATCTCATTCGTCACGCAGTCGCGAAACAGTGATAGGACGGACGTTGCTCTTCAATCTGCTGTCGCAAGTAGAATGCAATTACGCGATACACGAACAATTCCGTAAACTAACTTTTAAACTTTAGTTTTTTTACAGAGCATTACAGGTAGAATAAAAAGTAATAAAAAACAATAAACTCAATTTTATATATTTATAATATCTTTTCAGGATTTTAATAGAATAACCACGCGTTTATGATTTCTGCAACTTTTACCAAGCTCGAATTAATTTTGCAAGGCTGAACCAGAAATTTCTAAACTAAGTTCTATACATGAACCACCCGCGATTATGACGTCATCCATCTATCGGGGTCGCGTCAAGACCTGCTATATACTACTAGTTACGTTACGCAAACGCGACCACCAGTCGGAGAGGGGGGGGGGGGTTAATATGTTAGCGTGTCGCATGTTTAGGGACGACAAACTACGTGCTCGTGCTCTCAGGCCAAACGAGAGAGAAATTGCCGCAATTCCATGCGAAGGCGGAATCCTAAGCGCATAGTAGGCTCGGTAATTCTCTCTCCGCCGGGGCGGCGCGGCGGAAGGTAACGCGGCCAGATGCCGGCGGAACGTATTGCGGATGCTGCACCCGGTAATACGTATCGGACTACATTTCACGGTTGATCGAAGCCCAGGCCGGCCGGCAGCGCTATAGACTATTTCCCAAAGGATTCCCAGTGCGATATAATGGGTTTGCCAAGGTATAACGTAGCTAGTTACCTAACTCTATCGTATTACGAGAACCGACCGAGCCACTTCGCTCCCCCGACCGGAGCTCGACCGACCGTAGCTTCGGCCGGGTGGTCCTCTCACGGGGTAAATTCGTCAACTGCTCACCGGACAGACGGATGGACGCGGCGGAGAGACGCGCAGTATCGATGTTGCACGCGCGCAGTTCGATTTGAAAATTGCGCTTCCTCGCCACGTACGATCCTCGCCCGCGCGGATTGCCTCTCCCCTTCATCCCCACGCACGGCTTTCCCTTCGCGATATACCATCCCCTGGGCCGCACACCTTTTCGCTCTCACCAGGTAGAACCTTCCTATCTACCCCGTTCCGCTTGCTTCTATCTCGCAAGATCTGTGAAAAGGCTCCTTCAAGTCGGGCAAAATTGGAAAGTGGAGCTACGAATCTCGTTTAGATCGTTTCGAGTGATTCAGCCGGCGAGGGTACGCGCGCGCACGATTTATCGACTTTCCTCGTTGCCCCGTTTCTCTCGGGAATTCATCAAGCCCGATTTGATCCCGGAGAAAATCGCGTCGTGTACGGGAAATAATAATAATAAAACACGATTGTATCTTTGCTGGAAAGGAAGAGCGGTTATTAATTACCGTGCCTGGCAGGCATCATATCTCCCTTTTTCCTTTTTTTCTTTCTCTTTTTCTTTTTTGAGGCGCTTTCCCCTGGCGTGTACCTTCGGCGGAGCGTATGGAGAGACTACAGATGACACGGGGGGCATTGTGAGAGCACACGAGGTCGCATATCGAGAGTCTTTTGTTGGTGCTACATAAAGAGGGTAGAAAGGAATGAGGAAGGCCATTGTCTCGGCAGTCGCGCCAGGAAAACGGAAGTACTTCCGCGCGTGCCCGTATTTCAGCCATTTTTTAATACCACGAATGACCTGTACACGCTGAGCATTATTAACTTTTTCATTCCGAGTTATTTCTCGATTTTCTCCAAAGATGCTGGAATAATTTTTGTAATTTTTTTCTCTCTCTTTTCATTCTATATACGGTATTGCGGTAATACGGTTCGCTTAATTTTTCGGAAATTATTAAGATTTCTTAGATAACTGGTAATTTTTCCCTTCTCTAGAAAAAAAGCTAGAAAAAATAACATTGGAGTAATCTCGATTTTTCTGACCTCATTTTTTCTTCTTACTTTTCGAGTTACTGCAATTAGATTTATCGTTCGAGATCTGTCTATCTTAGAGCGTTTATTCAATTTATTTATTTATTAGAGGAAACAAGGTTTTAAATCGGTTTTCTATATTCACATATTTGCAAATAGTTTTGAGGTCACTGATGATTTTAATTCTGCTGTTGTTTAGGTTCAACTTTTTTTAGACTTAAAAGACAAAATAGTTTTCTCTGGATACAAAAATTCAATTCTGTAAAAAAGATCTATCTACCATAACTATATAATAATAATAATAATAATAATTCTTCCGGCTACGTGCGATTATTACTCACACGTTGAGATTCGGCGCGATTTACGGTCCTTCCTACGGTCGCAATCATCGTTTCAATGACCTCTGAGATCTGTCTTATTGCCGTGGTTGGCTATTCGGCTGGGATGGCGTTTTAAAAGCGGCCATTACCGCGCTATACGGTGCGATGCCCGGCGGAGAGATTGTTAGGGATGCATCGCGCTCATAATCTGTCGCTTAGGTAGATATCCGGTCTACCGAATGCCCTGACAGTCGTTATAGTTTAATGCGTCGGGCGCCATCGTAATGCGAATTCATTGCTGGCGAAAGCGGAGCGTCGGGTGGGCAGCCGCTCGTGTAAACATCGTGTACACCAGTCGAGCCAGCCAAATCGAGAAATCCCGCACCCGCGCGTCCGTACGTGTATACACATACGTTTCGTCGTCTTCTCACGTCGGTGGTCCTCCATTTTCCGTGCCCTCCGGTCCATTCGCCCTAAGGACACGCGTCCTTATTCTACGTCGGTTGCCTTTAATGAAAGCCATAAAGTGCGCCGCCTCCCTCCCGGATCGAAACTTGCCGGCCCGCAACGCTGCAGCGCGCTGTCTCGCGCCGAAGCGGCGCGGCGGCGCGAGGAGAACCCTCGTCGTGTATTCGGGCTCGTAAGGGTCGATTGGTATTAGGGCTTCCGCGCGCGCAGCGGAACGGCTGTAATTGCGAATTGAAAAGGCGAGTCGATTCGGTGGCTCGCGATGCCGGCGGCGATGTTGGCGCAGTGATTACCGAGTGGCGTGAACCGCGTTTATCGGCATAACCGCTCACGTGTAATATTCTGCGTGCGAAATAGGCGCGGCTTAATCCCGCAGTCACACATCGAGCTTCATTGGATCCACCACATAAATCAAATTCGCGCTGTCGTTGTCTAAATTTTCCATATCGTTTTGTTTCTGTTGAAAGTATTTAAGTCATTAAAAAAATACAAAAATACCAAATTACACCATTAACGCAAACAGAAATTATATTAATTGATTTGTTAATAATAATTTGCTCTGGAATATTTCCCGGGATCTCTTTAACGAACAATTGCTTCATCGAATTATTTTGTTAAATTTCTGTTTCAATTACATTTAGTTTTTATATTCTCGTTATATTATTATTATGTTTTATTATCGTCATATTTATTTATTTGTACCAGTTATTTGGATAGCTTGGTTTTACTGTTATGATTAGTACGTTAATAAATAGTACTTTTGTCTCTCATACTGTTGAGAAATTTTGATGCTTTCTGGTTGGATATATTGAACAATTGTAGTAGTATCGTCTGAAGATATTCACATCGGTTGTACAATCAATGAAACAATATCTATCTGCCGCGGAATAATCTCTCTCTCTCTCTTTCTTTCTCTCCTCTCTCCCTTGTTGGAATAATATCAATATCCGAATAGAACGGATATTCAATTTCGCGAAAACCAGATTTAATCCAGAGTCAGGATAAAGTTACCAACGAATTATCATTACAGCGGTGGATGATGTTAAAGTGATGGAAATCTCGTTCGCGATCCCGCGAGATTTAGTCCACGAGAACCTTACCGGGAGAAATCTACTTCGTGATTGTTGATATAATGGAAAACTGAATTGTCTGTTACTTGCAAATAATTTTTTTCTATAAAAAAGTAGAGGCAACTAATTTCTCTGTGTATTACACAAGAATCTTTGCTTTTACACTTTTGTTTTAAAACATTTCTTCTCTTTCTCGATGTGCGCGTATTCTGTGTCCCGGAATACAAAATATATTCCATCACATTTACATCACGTATGAAAGTCTAGACTTGCACTAGAAATAGGGCTTGATGAAACAGCTGATATAGATTTAATAGCCTGAGCTTCATGCAAGCTGCATTAGTACTGCGATTACTGCGTAAGGGGAGATTTGTGGTTTATGTATAAGTCCGCTATATTATATGTAACTCCGGCGATTAGTGTTCGTGAATGTATTAAATTGTTTAGCGAATGTTTACTATGTACATTATCGGAACTCAACCTCGACTATGCTATTGTATCAGCAACATGCCAACATTTTCCGCATGTTTGCTCTAAAATTCTCCGGTTGTTCTATGAAAGATTACGTTTTCATCAAGTATTTTGCGTTACATATACAATAAATACAATATAATTTATTTTTTAAATTTTTGATTGGAAATAAACGCGCAAGAGATTTTTCTTACCATATTTTCTTATCTTTTTAAATTAATTTCTTACATACATTTTAAAAATATTTTTCTGTAAAGTTTTTTGTTATTTTCATTAATTTAGTAATATAAAAAATTCTTTCATAGAATTCAAGAAATAAACTGATTAGGCTTTTTTACAATCGCTTACGCGCCGGCGGGGGTTTTAAATCTTGAAAAAAAAAATACGAACGTTTGAAAGTCATGAATTTTTTTAGGCCTCCCGGCGTCGCGAGATACGCTTCGTTTGACGTTAAACTTTGTAAACGGCGCGCGGATATTGTTAATTCTGTCACGTGATTCGCCGGTTGTGAACGATATTTCTCTCTTCATGCATTTTAATTTGGTGACCTTCCATCATACACGCGTGCGCGCGCTTTAATTCATTCCTTTTGTTCCGTGACCGGATCTATCATCGTTTTCTCTCTCTCTCTCTCTCTCTCTCTCTTTCTTTTCTCTGCCGCTGTTGTTCATATTCGTGCTGTGCGGTGTGCATTGTTGCATATACCAACCCTTTGACGGTTTTGCTAAGTGAAGTGCACCAGGCAAACAATTTGCCAGAATACAGACGTGCAACGCTACATTGTGATGAATGCATCGTCAGATAAATATTTATCCATATCAGAACGTTTTAGTTTAGGAGTTTAGCATTTTGCAGTTGGAAATTATAATAGTTTCGGCTTTTTAACACGCTCTCAAGCAGAATTGTAATATTTTTGAATGCATTTTATTTCAATTTTGTTTTAATTAATTTCTTATTTTCTGTATACCTCGTTCGATCTCTTTTTCTATGGCAATTATTTAAATTTGGAAATTTATCAACGTGCATTAGCACTCCAATTTAACACTTTGCAATTGAAACTAAGTCCCGAATCTTCAACGCAAAGATAGCTTTTTGAGAAACACTTTAGTACCCTTGAATGCATTATTTCAGTGCTAATTTCTTATTCATCTTTCGTATATAATTTTTTTACTTATTTTTCTTCTATTCCTGCTATCGTACGGAAACATTCGGTTACATCGTTTTAATACATTGAATACAATCGCTACGGCAATTTAATTTGAAATTTGTTAAGGTATAATTATATGTAATAATTTTCTGGATCCCTGCGTTTCACAATTTTGCAATGTAAAGTGTACATTTACATAGTTTATTTCTACAAACTGCAAAGAATCGCGTGAAAATAAAAGATTATATGTGTACACACAACTTTTATATATACATACTCAAATTGTCTATAACCATAACTTAACATATTTATGCACAGCGCGTGCATACAGAATTATATACGCGTGCAGAAGGTAGATTTCCCGTGCGCTCGTAAAAGTCGGACGAACGCGCGAGCGTTCCTATTCCATCTACCACGGCGTATTTGCGCGAGCAACCTCGTCTCTCCCGGCCGGTGACATAATGTAAAATGAACCAAGATTTACATCGCACTCGGCCATCGTTTTCGTACGGGGTCGATTGTCCGGCGCGCTTCGTATTTCGTATCAGATATGCGGGAGCGCTCGAATTTGCCATGTGCCGCCGGCTTCGTGCTATTTAATTTTCGCATGGTGCAATTATCCGCCAGACATTCCGCGCACCGTCGCTTGTAAAATATTTGCCGTTGCGCGCCGATTTCACGCGAGAGATCATTTCCGGTGACGAGTGACGGTGAGGTCGAAATGCAGAGACGTTACTAAAATTTCTCTAACGGGATGCGTTTTTTTAGAACTGTATGTTAATATAAAATTTGCGGAACCGCAAAAGAGATGAATGGAAATTTCGCATTTTAGTTATTTTTTAAACAACGTCTATCGAAAATTTGAAAAACCATATTGAATTTATCCGATTACAACAAAATTTGTAGTTTCTAATGGACTAGAAGTTTATATATATTGGATTCACATTTTACTGTGTTAGGATGCCCGCGATAATCACTAATGATAGTTCCAACCTGTTTATCAGTACTGCATACATTGAGATCTAAGTGCAAATTCGTGTTTCTGTTATTAGGACAATTTCACCGATGCCAGCGATTATAACAATTTTGCGAATTGTAAAGCATCAAAATTTATCGGGTTATATTAATGACTCTTCGCTAACAATAGTGCCTGTTTATTTTGCAATATTTCTGACTTAAATAGAAATGTATCTTTACTGTTAAATTACTCTTTATACGAAAAGAACAGTTTTGCTGATGTATTTATAAATTTAGCTAGATGCATAATTAAAGCATGATAATAATGCTACAAATGTTTTGACATTTTAGCAATCAAGCTGCATAAATTATTTTGACTCAATAAACGATTATTTTTGGACTAAAATTGACCCTTGTTAAAACTTTTGTATTAAATTTTTGAACGTTAATTTAACATAGTGATTACGAATACTTTGTTTTAAATGAATTTATATTCAACATTTTTTAGTATTAATTCTAAGATAAATGAGTAAAATATACCCGTCGATATTATATTATACATGTTAAATTTGCTGAAGAAATAATATGCAAAATTTGTTTCTGTTTGTAAAATTAAAATATTAAATGTATTAAAATATGTATTAAATTAGTATTATACATAATTTTGTACATAATATTTGTGCTATTTTCTGACATATTTATTTTGTGTTAAATTAACAATTGAAGTGGAGATGCGATATATGTCAAATTTAATACAATTTTCAACTGTATCTAATTTTTAGGTAACTTAATGAAATCGTTCTTTTCGTATGAATAGCAACAATATCGATTATAATTATGGTTTCGCAAACTGGAGCACAAGAGTTTATTGGCACGAGTATATTAACACTTAATCAAAGCGTCAGAATTCACCGTTATATGCAGCCATAATATTCAGCAAGCGTGTTATTTTTTTCCTACGTTTTTAAATACATATTTTTTTATGAGAAAACGTAAAATTTCACCAGGAAATTGGAATCTGCGTCGGCAATTAATAATAGTTTTGTAGATAACGATAATATTAACGGGGAATAATTCCGCGAATCGCGGCGCACTTAAGCCTCACTGCGTAATCGCGCTGTAACGCTCTCTTGCACCGGCAGGTGTTGATTCTCGTCGCGCCGCGCCGAAACGACCGGTCGGCCGGCCGACCGGCCGGACGGATGACAAAATGCAAAATGGAACGAAGATTTGCATCCGAACTGGCTTTGCTTTACGCGCTACCGGGTGCGTCCCGGGGAGTGGGTGGATCCACGCGCATCGTTCGATTATGCGAACGTCCGTATCGTCACGGATGATGTGCAGCGTGGCATAATTTCACGGATCGCACGTGACGGTCCAAGCAGTTGTGAGCGCAGAGGTCGATAGCTTTGTCGACAGGGAATGGGACGGCACGTCGCTGTGCGTTTAAAAGGCCGGCCCTATCTCGAAATTTGATCGATTCGATTTTGATATATACGCGCGTTACATTTCAACGCTACTCGAATCATATTAAAAATCGTAGGGAGCCGACTGGTGGAAAAATTCGTTCGAGAGTCGCTTACTTTGTTTTTGAATCCGTTGTAAAAATACAGTTATTTAATTTAAGAACTGCGTCCGCAATGCATTCTTGAGTTTTCTTAGAGGCGCAAAGTTCGGAGGACCGAAAGTTACGATTGCAGATAAAATTGCAGTTGTAGAATCAGTTACGGAATATCAGCTTGAAGAAGGAAAAAAAAAAACCGTTTGCGTCTCTTTAAAGCGGACCTCTAGCGTTATTCTATCCACGATACAACGCGGGACATCTCCTGGGGTAACTTCCGGTAACTTCGGGCATTACGCTATATCCGTCCGTTGTTTTATCGAAAGTTTGTCGCGTCAGCGATCCGTGAGGGAAGTTACAATCGGTTCGAAAGGGGGGAAACATATCCCATTGCGTCTTTCTTTCTGGAAGTCAAACAGCAGAGCGAGTCCGCGGTGCGGTCGAGGAGAGCGGAAACTTTTCGACGATAAATCGATATTCGTTCTTCGAAATGCGGCGGGCAGTATTCATCCACGATGTTTCCCGTGTTTCCCTATTAGACGCCTCGACCTCTTTCGCCGCGCGTAAAGTTTTTCCCCTAGAAACTGGGCAGAATTTGCGAGCGGTAGCGCCCGGGGAGAAGGATGACTCTCGTCTGTTTTTCTTTCTCCTTACTCCAACTTCCCGCTGTTTGCTCCCTGCGCGAGAGGACGGTAGGTAGGTTCGTTTCCGGGGACTATTTACTTTTAATAATAGCACGAGAAATCGAATACCGATTTTGAATACCCGGCGTTCTCTTCCCTCATCGCCAAGATAAGATCGTCTATGCGCGAAATTGAATTTCCAATTCAATTCTTTCTACGGCGCACGATATTACGCGGCATATTTTTTTTATATGGGGGGAGGGGGGTGTTAAGATTATTGCGTATGCACGCCTATAGGTGCCTTATCTTTTTCTCTTTTTTCATATTCTATTTGAGATTCGTTTTAAAACTTTCGAGTTTGCTTTTACGTAATGTTGTGACGATTGACAAGTTGATTTGACGATCGCGGTGGCGAGCGTGAACTTGCAACGTGCTCACAGCGAGTTCATGTTTGCCGCAAGAAACTCCCATGTATTCGTGATGAGGTTTCATCAAACTGTTCGCCGCGTCGAGCGATCTTTTCGCTATTAATGCGTCTCTCTACGGCGTCACGTGTGACAGGATGGGATTTAAAAATTGTTTGTCCATTTTCCGGGTCGTTTTGGCGACGTCTAAAAAAAACATCATGGACAGAGACACCTCTCTTTCGTGTCATCTCTCGTATCCCTTCTTTTCAAGCGATCGTTTCGCTATCAGCGGGCTTTTCTTGAGAATAGGTGGATTGATGTTAATGTATTGTGCTGAATTTTTCAATATCGCACGCAAGAGTTTCGAAGACGAGGGAGGCTTTCGCCTTGGGATTTTCTGCTCGACGTTTTCATTTTGATAATCATACGCTTTTTAAAAAATTCGTATTACATTGAACAAATTCTAAGTAATTAACGAATTGTTAAAGAAAACTTCGTCGGATTCTCTTTTATAAATTTACATTACCTTTTAAAAGCATTTATGTATTAAACAATGTGAATATTTCCCCTTTTCACTGAAAAATAGTTATGTTATTATATATGCAAATAAACCCATCAAGTGCTTGACTTGACTAATTTTACACGGTTCTTTGTACGCTTTTTATTACGTATCTCTTGCGCAGATTGCGATATCGTCGCGAAAAATGCGGTCTGTCGGCACAACTGTTTATATTTTTTAATTTTTAATGATCTATCTGAACCTTGCGGCGCCGACGGAATTGTAGACAGAAGCTCGAGTGCGATGCAATCTCTTTATGGACAGCATCGTACGTTCTCGCGTGCGGAGTATAACGCTTTTATTAGACGGATTATTATCTGCATCGGATATATTGCGAAACACGTTGAATAGCCTTTGTCACGTAGTTTTCGTCGCGGAGGCTTTCATCGATTTAAAACGTTTGAGTGAGCTGGTGGCGGCGGCGGTTAGAATTGAGCGACAAGTGAAGGGTGAAAAATGTGTAATTGATTTGATCAAAAATTACTTATAATTTGAATGAGAATTTTAGCGTGGCAAAGTGCATTTTTGAATTTTATATGCGATTACGCGCTAGTGCCGCGTGACGGGAAATTTATGAAATGTTGGCATGAATAAACAACGATCTTCCCCTCCCGTTAATATGAAGTCAGCAGTTTTTATCTTGTTTTTCGTAAAGCGTAGAGAAATATGTAAAACGCGGCGGAAACGAAGCTCGCGTAATGTTTTAATCGGATCATCGTCCGTTTTAGCATAGCGATGCGATTATTAAATTTACGTCCACCACACGGGCACACCTTTTGCACTTGCACGAAGTTCCAAACTCGAAAAAGGGAGGGAAAAAAAGCACATGGATTTTTCTAAAATTGGAGAAAATCGTGCTCGCTCTCGGGACTAATTGCGAAGTTTAAAAATTCACAGACATTCAGAATTTGTCAGCCCATACAGCACACACGTACATATGCGCATACACACTCTTTACAAATTTCACCATCCTGTGATCGCTGCCAGAATATTATAATACGAGAGTCCGTCAGGTTTGAGCATTACTAAATCCGAAGATCCTAAAGTTCAGTGATTCTGAAATTAAACGATTTATAACGAGGAAACATTTTATTTGAGAGTCGAACAAGTTAAAATGCAGGCATCGTTTAGTTTTTCGTATTTTTGTTTTCATTTATCGTTCCCGATGGGTATTCGACACGATCGCTCGGGTCTTAACGCATCATCCAACGACTTGTTACTCAAACCTAATTTGACAGCGAATACGATGGACGGAGTGACGGGGAGGGAACGTACAGCGAAACGAATAGAAGTGGCAGGTGATCGTACGATTAATGCGACGAGCTTAATGAGCGTGAGACGCGGCGTCGCCGCGTTAAGATACGCGCTCGAAACCCGATTTCGCTTAGGATCGCCTTGGTGTTTGGCGTTAATTAAGACTCTAATGAAGACCCTCGGAGGGAATGATCGGTCTCACGAAATCCGAGGCACGCACTTCCCTCTTTCACCCTCTTCCTGCGCGAGAGTACCACCCTTGTCTTCTACCCTTCGTCGTTCACTCTCAAGTGGACCCGAGAAAGATGGATGACCGTAGAATGAGAATCAAGCCTACACGCGATGAGAAACACGTACATGTATATATAAGGTGTTCTTAAAAGAGAAAAACTGAGTTTTTCTGAACAATAATTGAACTTTAATCTTCTTTCCAGAATTTGTCTTTCTTTAATGGCGATTTTTTGTTTAGATTTTTATTTGTGAGTTTGTTTAATATTGAAAGAATAAGATTTTTTTCTCTAATCGATTTTAGATCTTATAGGAAGTCAAGATAAATACAGAAAGTTTACTTTCTAATTAATTTAAAGCAAATTAAAGCAATATAATAAAATTGTTAATACTTTTAATTACAATAAAATATTAAAATAATAGTCTTATGAAATAATAATATTTGTTAAGGATTAAAATTAAATTCACATTTTAGGAATAGATTTTACGAGTTTGAACCTTCTTGGTACACCCTATATAAGATACATTCGACGTCGCGTGCCGGCGCTTAGCTCGTTAAATAAATCATACAATACACAAATAAAGAGCTTTGTTTTAAGACAAGAGTATCTTCGAGGGAAGGTCTTGGTATCCTTAACGCGAAGTTGATTACCTCTCTGATAAGGATGGAAGGCGTCGGAAGAAATCTTGAAATAAGGATCTGCTTATGACCGCGCACGAGGCATCTGTTCTATTAACGAAAATTTATTTCTGAGCGTTTCTTTAAGGTTCCCTTAGGTACAGTTGGCAACTTAGATACGATCGATCTCTGGAAATATATTATAAAGCATAGACGGGAGAGCATATAGAATTCATTTTGCTTTAATACTTTTTACTGCTTCTTTTTCATTTTAATGTTATTTGTTATACAAATTGCTTTGTTTAATTTTAATGCTATGTAACATAATCAAGCTTAGTATTTATTGTTTTGTAATATTCTATCGTTAATATCTGTATTATATCTTGTTTAGGTTACATTATTATTTGGCAAAGAAATTTCTTATTCCGCAATAATGTCTCTATCAACATAAGGCCGTGCAATTCAGATCTTTTATTATTTCGTTGCATAAAAAATTTTTTTAATTTTGTTTGAATGTTTTCTATATATGTCCATAGCCACTCTAATGCATTGTTATTAGTGTTAATAATGAATAGGGATACTAATAAATAGATCAGTCACATTTTTTTTTACTTATTAGATATTTTATCGCTGTCATTTTTTTTTGACTCGAAAATAACTGAAAACGGATATCCGAATCGATATAGATCCTTGACAATTGTCAGAACAATCTAGAGCAACATAGACACCTGCGCAGTACACAGGATCTACAGTTTTAAACACCGGTTCTGCATGTATGGCCTATTTTGAAGGCCTCTCGAGATACACTCAGTGGTTTGGCATTGCCATTCGAGAGGTAGCGATCGAAATCCAATGTTTCCGATCGGAACTCAGGCTTTTGGCATGGAGAGTGAATAGATAACTCACTGCGCCACGATTGCATATGAAAATCGGATATTGTGTATTAAATTTATTTTACTGTATTTTACAAATATACTTTCTTAAATGTACACGACAATTTTTTATAATCTTTTTTTACCTAGATATTATTTTAACGAGAAGTATTGTAAAGACACGAGGTATTTTAAAGAGTTTATAATACTCAATTTTCTGTATGAATATCTCAGTTATGGATATTATCTATCTTATGGATATTATCACTAATCTTTCTTTCGTATATTTTGCATTTCTTTCTCGTTTATCTTGAAATTGAGTAAACGTACAGTCGTGCATTCACATTTTCACATCTGTTCCGGTCCCCCTTTTTTTTTACGTCTCTTAATGGGCGATTCGCTGGCCACCGGGTGCTGTTAAATTTCGATTATCGACAAAGGGAACGATGGGAGGTGAAGCTAACATTGCGTTCGTGTATGTATCGCATGGACGCGACAGAGCCAACAAGGGCCAGCAATCAATTCTCTTTTGCCGAATTAGTCCGACAATAAAACTCTCCTGGTTTCTCTTCTCGCTGCTCTTCTCCCCCTCCGTCCGCTTCGTGCCTACTCTGCGTCGTGTTGCAGGTACACGTAGCAAGGTAGCGAAGGGCGCGGGTTGGAACGGGGGTGGTATCCGAGCATTGAAAATTCTCTGTGATTCGGCGGAATTGATTAGTCCACCGTGCCGCACTCACGTATTTATGCAGGCCGCCTAGTCGTTACCGCTCGTGATTTCAGTTTGCATACGAGCCGGACTAATGCACGTACAAACGCGGGCGTGAGCCCGCCAGATTATTCGCTCGTGACGATTAACAATACCGGGCGGCCTGGCGGGCTCACCCTACGGGACAAGCCCGAAGTAGTCCTCGTTGCCCGGCATTCATCGATCCCCTCCTCCCGATCCCAGATTGATGGAATGTCATTGATGGAATGTCGTACGATGCGGCCCGGATATCGATCGCGTATGCGAAATGCGTAAAATGTCTCTTGAGCGAGTCAGCTTGACGTTAGCTCTAATTTAAGCTGAGATATTACGAAATCTTCGATGCTCAGTCATCTGTGTCTTCCCAGAATCGTTTGATTTTAATTTAATTTGAAAATTTCTCCTTCACTTCTTTTTTTAGCCGGGACGAAGTAAACGTATTCCCACTTTTAGCTGTTACGAAATTCTCGAAGTTCAGATTTAGATTCTGCAGTTGTTAAATTGTGAATTTCTCTAAAATACAATATTACATGAAAACTTTATGACGTTATATACAATGAGAAAACTATTTTTCCATTTTATATATTATAAATATTACGAATTTTTTAACTCACAGATGATAAAAATAATAAATCGTAATTAAAGAATTTCTTGGTAGAATCTGTAAATACATTTTTTAATCGTGTGTATCTCTATTACTTAAGAGGTACGAAACGCTTTAGAAAATGGTTCTCAATGTTCATTGTGTATAGTTTTGTTTTAATAAGCACGCCGCTGTTCGCGTTCTGGAGCATAAAGCACAGAACTCCATATTTTAGAAACCTATTAAGCTCCTTTTAAGAAATAAATAATTGCTTTCGCTAATTGCCGGTACGAATAAATAATAAACGATAATGCAGCTGCGAATGGCGCACTTTAAACCGGATATAACTATTTTTGGCTATTTTGCCGATTTCGCTGTGTGACGCCGATGGTAATATTATTATTATGGCTGTCATGTACAAAAGGCGGAACGAGGCTGTCGGATTATTCGCCGAGCAGAAATCGACATTCCCAGGTGATCGAATTCCCATCGGTGCGCATTGTTTTCGTTCGCGACAGCGCGTCGGTTGATCGAAAATCAACTGTGTGCCGAGCACCAACGATTTGCCATCCGTCGATTTGCTAAATGTTTACGCGCACTTATTATCGCCGCGAGCGAATCATAAATATTACCGTTAAATCCAGCTGTTTGAAATCGGAATTTTCGCTGTTGGTAAACCGGATGAATACTTTCTATCTCGACAAATTGCTGCTATAATCGTTGTTATTATCGTCCGAATCGATGTGCGCTAAAGCGGTAACAGACGAACAATTAACAACCTCGAATGTTGTAATCTCTCTGTCCGCCACGTTTTATCTCCGCGGATATTCCTCTGTTGATATTTTAGTTCTATGTTAATTGGACGTATAATCAGGTCAAACTGAGGATTTGCAAAAACATTATTTATGAATAATAATGTATCTGTTAAATCGACGAAACTTAATAATTCCGAGAATTCAATTAACAATTAGCGATTACATAAAAGCAAATGTTAGAAACAAACTTTAGAAAAATTTGTTTCGATAAGTTTATAAGAATATATAAGATTTTTAATTAATTATGTATATTATTTATTTTTGTATAAATTTGTCTTCAATTTTTTTTGTAACACTATATATATTTATTGACCCCCTCGTTTTTTATATATTTCTTTAATAATGTTTGTTTAAACTTTTACATGTTTTTGAAAAACAATTTTTTCCCTGATTGATTGATAATGTACGAAATTAGATTCTTGCATAACAGTCTTTTCTATTGTTGTTTGATAAACGATAGCTTGTTTGAAATTTCGAGCTTTCAAATGAAACCCTTGAGAACACTTCTTATGAATTTTGCGTAGTCAGCATGTAGAGCCTGATATCGAGACTGAATGGAAACGCAAGGAGGGCGATATTCTATTCTAGTATAGATTTCTCAAGTATTACACGTTTAAGCACTCGCAAATTTCGGGTTTTCCAATTGTCTTCGAGCTTACGAAGGTTGTTGGGCTGATAAGAAGGAGCAGGCGAAATATTTGAAATTTGAGAGTAGGGCATTCTGCAGCAGTGTCGTAAAAAGGATCTCTATTGCTCTATTTCCAATAAAAGTGAACTTAATTTTCGCGGTATGACTAGATTTTTCGTAATCTTCTATCAGTCGCTGACCGCCAGTCGATATTTTGGCTTCGTTCCAATTGAGATAGAGAAAGTTATATATTAAAATAATTTATATTATTAGAATTTCAATTTCAATTGTTATATGGGACATTACGCAAATGTCGCTTAAAGTCTTACAGATTTTGTTAAGAATTAATCAAAGAGTTTATTCTCATATTTTTAACATCCGTTGTCAATTAGTCAGACATCTCTGTGAATATATACGTTTCGGCACGTTCGCATGTCAAGTTTCCGTCATGGACGGAAATGAGAATAGTCACGTACACGTGTAATAGCAAAGAATAAATTTTGAATAAGTTACAGAAAGTATAAAGAGTTAAATAATTGTTTGAATTAATAAGTTATTTGAATTATATTGATTTTGAACGGAATAATTTCTATTTTCTAATTATATATTTCTTTTATGTGAAAATATCAATTAATTAAAAATATTATTTATATCATTTTATTATAATATAAATAGACATATTATATCATAATTATATTATATTATAATTATAATCATTTTATTAATAATAATTCTATGTATTCTCTTTCTATAAAGATTCATATTTTTCATGAGAGTTTTCAAATATATATAAATTCATATTTTAATTAAAATGTAAACAAACAATAAAATGATGGTAATCCAATCAACGACGATAAGAAATTTTTAATCAGTGCTAATATAAAAGATACTATAATATAAAAGATTGATGAGTGATAAAATTTTATAATATTGGATAGTAAAATTTTCAAGCGCGTATTTTTGCCCACATTATATCTCGGAGAATATTTTACAAGTATTAAAATTCAAAGCGCTTTTCTATTGTGGTAACTTTTGGTTTTTTAATGCATGATTGTCTTTATTAAACTTTCAGTTAATCAAATCTTGAATGTTCCTTTATTTTTTAGGTTAGAGATCAACGTAAAAATCCACTATCGACAAAACGTTTACTATATTTTCAATACGTGAATTCAAATGGATTTCGATTACGTGGAAATTTTAAAGAATAGTGCCTATCAACTAAATATAATCATCCTCCTTTTTTTATCTACCATTATTTTTATCACTATTCGCCGATGCAATTAATTATATTTCTCGATAATTATCGAGACAATTATTATACGCTTTTATCGTGCTTTTCTGTGAAATTGATTACTGTTGATATTTTAAGCACTCATTGAAAAGCGTTTTGAACTGTTGCTCGTAAATTGAAAGCTATCGATTGAAATTTCTATGATTTTTACATCTACACAATTAATGATTATCCCCACATTCGAAGATATTTATTTTAAAGCTCTGCTAGTTCCTACATTTCTTTCTCGTAGTATAGTCAAGTTACGTATTGATCGTATATCTTTGGAATTCAAATTAGTTTAATAAAACTCATTGTTGCGACTGAGAAGGAAATCCTTTGCAATCGCGCAGAAAACTATTTTTCTTGTCGCACCGGACAGCTTTAATATGGTGCACGTGTCGTCCATAGTATTCATACGTTTTATTCCTTCCCGCGGCGGACGTTATTGTGTGTTTTTCATAAAAATCTGTAGCGCACAAAAGATACTACCGTTGAGGGTGTCCAAGGATATATAATAAAAATACGTCGACCGGACGTAGTAAGAACGAGGAATGAGGGAACAGACGGGCTCGTTCGCATAAAACTAACAGGCATATGATCAAATTCCCGACAAAAAGGATTTCCTTCGAATATTCCTAAGGGTTTCCTCGCGTTGCTTGAATCATTGTCTCCTTATTAATGTTTTCGATTCAACAGAGACTAATGACATTGCAATATCATCACTCCGATTTCTACTCTCTCAGTATTCTAATGTCTTTTTTTAATATTTACACGAAGTTTTTAACATTTCGTTTAATGTTTCATTATTTTACAAATATTTTAATAAATAAAATATGATTGTATTTTAATTATATTAAATTTAGGTTTAATTAATTTTTATAATCCTATTATACATATATTTGCCACTTAAATAAATACATTTTTTTCGCGTATATTCTTATTCTGCGTTTTTTGTATTTATTGCAGCAATTATTTCAACTAATTTATCTGTCGAATTACGAATGTTCAGTTGTAATTATGGGTTAGTTTCACCATGGCAAAGAATGTCCGATAACGTAACATGTCCGAGAAGTTCTCGTTTCGCGGCTGATAATCAAAGCTATTCGCACTAAATGCGCGTAAGCAAAGTTTAGAGTAGGACGAGCCCGCATTTTCGATAAGTTTCTACCGATAACACGATCCTTCTCAGGCCTCCCTCGCCATCTCCCGCCGAAGAAAGTTGCTTCCGGGGCACGAAGTTCGATTAAGAGAAGCGTTTACGAGGATCGCTGTAGGGGCAGTTTAAACTTTATGTACTATAGAAAGAGAGAAAGAGAGCTAGAGAGAGAATTTTTTTACGATGAAACGCTCTTACGAAATACATTGTCAGGATCGAGAGTGAATATTCATGTATTCGTCCATAGTTACATCCCACCTGGCTCCGTTTCTCACCTTTTTCTCCATTCCTCTTTATTTTTCAACGATGATGATAACATAAGAGTTGCACGTCTGCTCCTTGTGTTAAAGATTCAGATCAAATCTTGAAATTCAAATTCAAATTCAAATCTATCCAAAACAATATCAGATTTTTAAATAATAAATTGTGTGATTGTCGGAGTTTAAGAAGTCAGCACATTAATAAATCCGTAAATTAAAACCAACAAACAAATGTTTTAACACATGACACTAATCTATGAATTGATTTACAAATATTTTGACTTAATTTTAAATCATTTTCAATAATGATGTGCTATAATATTGAAGTTGATTCTAAGAGAAACTGCAACGTGAACTGCGATCTGGAGCAGAGCCAGAAACCTGCAGCTAGTTTCATAACCAAATGTTCAGGATCACAGGCAAGCATCTAAGCGAATAGATTTATATGAGGATATAAATTATAATAAATATAATATAGTCAAAGAATAAAAGATTATACAAATTAATTTTGAGAATGATCAAAAAGATTTTCAAACTAATTCATTGAAACTGAATACAGGTCTTAACTACAACTTAATCCAACATTATGGCGCCCGAAGCCACTGAAGATGGATTAAAGCCAAAACATTTATAAATTTATTTGTATATTCACCAATATTAATTTGTATATTGTAACGTTTTGTAGATTATAGCATCATATATTAAAACATTCGTTTATTGGTTTCAATTTGCATATCACGCTGACTTTCTATAACTCACGTTAATTACGTAATTTAGAATCTGATTTCTGAAATATGAGGTACATTTTTTTCTATCAAGGAGATAGGTTACGTGAAATTAACTACAAGATATTTTTAAAAAACTCTGAAAATTAGAATTTACGTTTTGAAAATTGTTATTAAATTTAACTAAGTATGCTTGGTTAAATTCACAATTATCCTGTTTTGCAAGTAACATATGTCGAGAATATTTGAGCCATAAATGATTGAAAGTAAAATGCTATTTAACATTTATCTTTAATTTGTAATTAGAGACGCGTAAATCAATTTTTTTAATTATTAATTTAACAATATTTTATTTGTAAAGTTTTGTATTTAAATTGCGTTAGAATAATAATGCTAATTTTTTTACTATTCTACTTACTGTCTCGTTTCATTGATGTTATATACACGGTGCTTTTAAAAAGATTCATTCAGTTATACTGTAGAATTTTTCTTTTCATATTTTTCCACCTCACGAATTGAGCTGCCGCTTTGCTTTATCACCAGCTAAATGTGAATAAATGTACATGCCGTTTCCCCCTTGGCGTTTCTGTCCCCATCAGTTTTCACCCTCTTATGATTATCCTTTGACAATTTGGAAATTTATGTCGTCCCCTTACGTTATTTACGCATTGCTCCCTAGTTTTCCGCAAGAAGATACTCGGAGAGCTATTTCCTCGAAAGCAGAAGTGACTTGTTCTAAAACGACTCGTCGAGATGCAATAAGTTGCTGAAAGGGGCAACGAATTATGCCCTAAGTATGAAAACTTTTCTCTTGTATTTCCTTAGAGTTCTGTCCCAAAACGTTTTTCGCAACGGAAATTTTATCTTCTGCGAATGTGACAAAAGCGATCAATATGATATAAATACTTCGCAGTATAAAAGCAATGTATTATTCATAAAATGTTTCTGCTTTTTTTTGAAACTAAATATTTCGGCTTCTACTTCTTGCTATGAATATTTCCCTCGTTTGTATTATTCGTACGTAATAATAATATAATCAATGTGTGTGTGTGTGTGTGTGTGATCGTGTAAATGTGCTTGTAACATCGTAAAATGAGCCACAGAAATTCGATGATATTCAAGTTGTATAACGCTTAAAATTTCCATTGATGATTAAAGGAAATTAAAATAACATATAAATGTCTAAATAATGATGAACGTAAATTAGAACACAACAAAATAAAAAATACACCTACCTGTTCGAAGGCAACAGAAGAATTGACAAAAACTTTTGCCAATGATATAAGATGAAGCAAATGACGATAGTTATTTAAGTGAGAGTTCTTCCAAAAAAAGAAAAATAGCAAATGAATTATACTGAAATTTAATTATCGTATAATATTATATATTTCTTCTTTTTTTGCTCTTCTCTTTTTTTTCTTTCTCATTTTGAAACACGACTTTCTGATTTGTTTTATTTTAGATTTAAAATATGATAAGATAAAATATGATATATAGCATATATATATAGGAAAAATATCAAATTTAAGATGAACTGTTTTACTTACTTAAAATAGTTTTAAAAAATCTATGAAGATTTGAACTCGAAATATCCTCATTTATACGTTTATAAGGTCCTCTTTTTATGCATTATATTGTAAGAGTTAAATTAATAATCAATACAATCACATGAAAAATAATTCATTTACTTCTTTTTTAGATTTTAATTTTGTTATACCTATATCACATGGTCTTATCTTGATTATTATAAAAATGTATTTTCTATTTCGAAGCATATGAAAAGCACATATACATACAAACGAAAGTTTCTCTTCTTTAAAAATTTCCGAGATTATGTTTCGTTTGATTTTTGAATTTACATTAGAGAATTAGAAGCAAAAGATTTTGAGAGAGCTCTCCTAGCGTATTCAATCGTCATTGTCGTCAAGTGAGAAGCGGCGCAAATGAAAAAGAGTGCAGAAAGGTCAACAGAAGATTAAAAACAAAGGCAGTTACCGGTGGTGACGTTTAATCGTAAATCAATAAAATTAATGAATTAAATAAATAAATTAAAAATGTTTATACACATATTTATAGATATATATAATATATATAATATAATATAAAACATAAATAGGGTCCCGCGTGCGCGAGACTGCTGGAGCACAGCGCGCATCCCACGCTCCCCTACCGTACGTTCACCGTTTTCACTCGGAGGGTCGTTGTCGTCGAGGTTTCTGACGGATGAGATCATTATCGGTCTTTTGATATACCATTTTTCCGAAGATTCGCCCGACACAATCTCCGTCTCACTGATACGATATTATTACCGCTTCATTTTGTGAGCTTCTCAATTAGAACGGAAATGAATGGATACACCGTCAATGCTTCTCCACATCTTGTGCATTTTAAGGACGGAGATTTTCGAGATCAGATTTTATTATACCTCTCAAAAACCTCTCGACCGACCCTCCTGCGTCTCTATCCTCTCATCGAGACGAGATTTCATTGTCGCACTCGCGAGTTTCTCCCTTCCGCTCCCCCCCTCTCTCGTTCTCCTCCTTTTACCTTATATCTCTACTAGCCTAATGCATTACACTATCGTATTTTACATTAAATCGTTTTTGCCCGGTGGTCTCTCTCTCGCGACTCGCTCGCTGACTGGCCAGTTTTCTTCTCCTCCTTTCGCATCATTTTTCTATCTATAAATTTCTAATTTGCGATTGAAAGAAATTCGGAAATGCTGCTGTAACATCTACTGTTGGAAATTGTTGATTGCCGGTATAGAATTTATTTTCTCGATTGAAATGTTGTTACGATACTATCATACTCTTCATTTTAATCGATCATGAATAATCAATCATCACATCTAAATGTCCATTGAGAATATTTTTAATTCGCGATTCGTTAGAAATTTAGTTTTATAGACTGCCAAAAATAGTATTGTCCTAATATGTTTTTTGCTGATCATTATATAATAATTATTATTAATTATCATTATTATATAATGATCAGCGAAACACATTAGGGCAATACTATTAATAATAATAATAACTATTAATTATTATTATTATTAAATATGAGAATATTTTTGTATATTCTTTTTAATATTTTTTCAGCCAAGTTTTTTTACAGTACTAAAACTTTACTAAAACTTTACCTACGCTTGCTTGTATCTTAAAAACATAAGATGAAAAAATTATAAATTGGGATCCTCTCTCAACGCTCAATATATTATTCGGAAATTTTGCTGGGTTTCCAACAGCGACGAACATGCAACGTGGCTTAGTTTCTTAGCCCGCGATTTCAATAAAACCGAGCCGTGGAATAATAAAATTGTTAAAAAAGAGAAAGATAATCGGCTTGGCGAAATGCAAGTTTGATTCGTAGAAACTATTTTCGGAGGCGGTTTCTTCCCTCTTTTTTCTCAAAAATAATTTATAACTTTTCCAACATTCCATACGTTCACTCGTACTTTTTATCTCAAGCTAATTAATTCTTAAGAAGAGAGCTTTAGCAGATCGAAATATGAATTATATATAAGATGTACGAAAATAAAAAATCGTACTCTTCCTTTAACTTTTATCCTTCGCCCTTATATCGTTTCACGGCGCAGTCTTATCGAGTATCGAGATTCGATACTCTTGAGCCACTCAGGCCACACATATGTCAATCGTGGCTTGACTGTGGCTTTAAGAGAAAAGAATTTGTTGAGAGGAGGAGTGAGGGCCCTTCAGGGCGACAATCTGTCGTCGTCGTCGTCGTCGTCGCCGTGGTCGCGCTCGTCCTTGAACGAGACCCTGGGCTCTTTGGTATTGTTCTCCCGTTCGCGGAGACTACGGAGAAGTGTGCGACACAAACCGCCACTGCGGCGCTTCCATGTCGCCGGTTCTGGACGGTGTTTTTTTTTTTCTTTTCTTTAGGTCAAGCACCGCCGTTCGAATTTACGAATAGTCGCTCGAGAGCGCTCCCCCAATGATACCACGCCGAAAAGAGCATTGGGAGAGTCGAGAGACCGCGACGCGTCTCTCCCCCGTTTCTTTTTTTCCTTTCTTCTCTTTCACACGCTTCCATACGCTCATTTGCACATTCATGATCTCTCGCACGGTCGTCCATTCTTTCTGTCATTTCCACATTCTCTCTTTCTCCTGCCGAAGAACTTTTCCGCGCGGAAGCGCGAGTACGTCGCGTAATGACGTTTTCTAGAAAGAAAGTGCTAGTAATAACGCTTGAAGAAGTGAAACAAGAAAGTGAGAAAGAGAATAAAAAGGAGAAACAAGAGGTAAAACAAAAAGTAGGGTAGAAGAAATATTCACACACACAAGAGAAGAAGAATGAATAAAAATATATTAGAATAAAAAAGAAGAGCAAGAAGATATAAAAGAAGAGAGAGGAAGAGAGAGATAGAGAGAGAAAATAAGGAAAGGGTGTATAAGTAGCGTTAGCCGTAAAAATTGAAGAAGGTACGAATGCCCGGTCCAAACTACTTTGGAACCTAATCTGTCCTTATATAAAATACGTAGGACTCGCCCTAATGCCCGAGATCGATACGGATACGAAATTTCTAATTCTTTGTTCTCGATTTCTCCCCCTCGTCTAATCGTCTCGCGTCCGTGTCCGCCTACTTTTCACGCGATTTTCCTTTCTCTCTTTGGTCGCGCGTTGGCCCTCTCACGACTCTGTCTCGTGGGTTTCGTACACCGCAGTACACCGCGAGGGTAGAAAAAGGTCTACTCATGGTTAAAAAGGGCCCCGCGCGATTATCGCTAGCAGTAGTACGAGGTAGAGAGTCCCAGCTTGCAGGAAAAGGGTGCCCTACGCCGGTTATACACACTTCCGGTGCTGCTGACGTCCTTCGTCTCGCACCGCAGACCCGTGAAGCCCTCCGCGCATCTGCAACAGAAAATTCGATCACATCGGTGAAGGATTGGTTTGCATCGAATGTGATTATATTTTGTAAGATCGTGTAGTAGACAATAGAGAACGGAGAACAGAAATAATATTTTTTGTCGTATGCTATAGAAAAATATTCCTTAACTGGGCAGGGGATGTAACGTTACCTGATTTTTAATTCATCTTTATCTAACAAAATTAAAATTATTTATTCACTTTTTAATTTTAACATTTTTCTCTCCATGTTCTTCTCATTATTCTTTCATTAGATTAATTTTTACAACTATCTTCGTGTATCCTATAATTAACAAAGAAAAATCTATATCTTATACATAATTTTTGAAAAGCGAATTTTCTCTCTATTTAATAATAATATATATAATATTTTATAATTATTTATTTACTTAATCATCTTAATTTTAATAACCGTTCTGATCGGACCGTTTCGTCGTCCGCGATGAAATTTATCGTTCGTCTCGGGATTTTTTTCGAGCGAGCGTAAGTGAAACGTGAGTTTCTTAATTTAACTAAATGTATGCGTCGTATCAGAATTCGTTGCGACGGCGGTCTGCAAAAGTGCGGGGGAGACGCGGACGGAGACGACGGCGGCGGGGATTTTGGAGGAGAGACAGGCCGATGCGTCGTTTCTTTGGAAAAATAATGTTATGCCGTCGTGTCGTGGCTATTTAAAGACCGCGGTTAACTAACCGCGACGAGACGTTCGAGGAGCCACCGCGGGATTAAGAGTCCGGGCGTTCGCTCCGGGTGTGTCCGGATAAATAAATTATAGCACCAGCGACTTTTCCTCTTACCAATTTTCCTCGTGTCTTTCATTTTCCCTCTGGCGCGCAAGCCATTTCCTCGTCTTTTAATTGCAAACGTCGTCTGTCGTTATACTCATTACGTCGTTGTGCGTCGGACTGTCGATTTCTTTGCGCACGGGGAAATTAACAGCGTGTAAAGACGCATTTCGTAAAAGTTCGACACGCGCGTGGCGCGAGTCTCATATTGAATTTTTTTTAAAAGTGCAAGAGGCTAGTTCAAAAGGGTTAATCTTATTTAAAGTAAATACCTCGTTACGCAAGTACAGACGCATAAATAACCAGCCGATAATCGCGGTCTTTTTTGGCGGAATCCGTGCATCGGGCATCCTTAATTCGGCACTGCCGACCGCAATGGAAGCCCGGAGAGAAGTCTACCTACCTCTGCCGTGGTGTCTGGATGTTCGGCGGCGTGCGATAAAGCGTATTTTTGTCACGACAAATTTGGAGCGTCTGAGTCTTGGCACGTCGTTTTTATTTCGCGAAATCGCGTGCATAGGTAAAACGAGAGCGGGGAAGAAAGAAGAGAGAAGGAGAACAACGGAGACAGGAACGGAGAGAAAGAGAGATACACCGTTCCAGAAGTGTCGCCAATGAGGAGAGGGGAGAGAGTTACGTTCTTCGAGACCATGTCTCTTTGAGCGTCGGGTTCGCCACAAGTATTTGTCGTGCACGTACAAGCACCATGTTTAGCGCTGTATTAAAAACAAAAAAAAATAGAAATAAAGAGAGGGAGAAAGTGACAGGGGACATATGTTAAGGGGTTAACGCGATAAGTACGCTCAACCACAGGGTGACGAAAACCGCGTTGACGACAGGTCACTTTAAATGACGAACAAATGTCAAATGGACAATTTATTCGCGTGAATTGGGAGATCGATCAAATTAGATTTTGTTGCGAGTTTTTCGACGCTGCCTTTGACGGGATTTACGAGCGTTTACGTTAAACACACCATCCTTTTCAGTCCACCGGCTGAATTTACTACCAAACGAAATAAAACAGT
The DNA here is from genome assembly GCF_013373865.1 of Monomorium pharaonis. Taxonomy (NCBI): domain Eukaryota; kingdom Metazoa; phylum Arthropoda; class Insecta; order Hymenoptera; family Formicidae; genus Monomorium; species Monomorium pharaonis. Next base: position 8,651,724 of record NC_050471.1, read on the forward strand.
GGCGTAGATAGCACAATTTATTGTACCATTCACTTAAAGCCATTAACGTGTCCCGCTAACTTTGCTCCCGGAGTAATTGACCCTCCATTGAGATTTATAATCGTAATCATGCGTGTATTCGCTACGTCTCGGGCAACTCTTTTACACGCCGTCGTAAAAACGACTCTGACTTGTGAACCGAAACCCGCAGAGCCGTTAGTCTATTTGCGAGAATTAGTCTGATAAGACTCGCAGGCAGTGAAGTTCGAGTTGGGTAAATCCAAACTAATGTTTAAACTGAAATCATGATAAACTCGGCCTGTACGAGATACGTTATAAAAAACTGGTAAATAAATACATCGCAATGCATAACGTAATGCTATTTTTTATATTCTTTTATATATGCTATTTTTTTAAATATTATTTTTAATTCGTTATGCTTTAAATCATATTCTATTTTTCTATGAGTATCATCGTTTACGCACATTAACACATTTTTCCAAATGTTTCTTCAAGATTCATCCTCCGCAGAACTTTGATGAAAATGAGAGAAGTCACTAAAATTCATATGTTCAGAACCGTTAACTTAAAAATTTCTCGTGTTTCCGTCTTTAAAGTACTTTTATGAGCGGGCGGAAATGAAATAGTCTCGATCACGGAATGTCTTGCACCGTTAAAAATCGATTTTTCCGTTGATAGATTTTATGGGAGCGCAATTCTCTTGGTTGCATCGGCCGTTTGCGTCACGACGACGGCTGCGTGATGTATACTGAATTTAACTCATAAAAAATTGTGAATTAACGTGGTTCGTTATTTCAAGATCATTGATAGAATTACGAGAGAGCCATCGGTTTTCTCGTGTGAGCACTCTTTCTAAATATCGATTAATATTTCATTTCCTGAGGACTCATTATGTCACGAGCTTTTAACAAGGTATTATTATCGCCTCTCGAGAAACCTATATCGTGATGATTGCGGTGATATCAAAGCTCTTTTTTGAATTGAAATTGAAAACTTTGTTCAGTTAGGAGAATGTATTTTCTCTGTAATATATTATTTTCAAGAAATTTCATATGAAAGGTATACCGCAGTAGGAATATCTCATATAATCTTGTATAACAAGCAAGGAAATTTATTTTATATAACATTACTTGCGAGCATGTATAATTAAAATTATTCTGCAGTATGGCACATATAATATTAAATTTATTAGTAGGTTATATTCCTGAAAATCCACATTAATGATTGAATGTAATTTAAACATTATATTTATTTAATTATTTGAAAATGATTATGTAAAATGTTATGTTTATATAAAATTATTTATATAATATTTAATTATCTAATATTCAGAAATGTGATATTTCTTATTATCCTCAACATAGATTCATTTTATTCACATAAATATAAGATGGTTTTTATGTAATTAAAAGTTATTAAGCGACTGATTTGATAGATTAGACGATGAAATAGTATATAATGATCGTGAGAGTTCAACATTATCGCCAATCTTTATTAATGAAAAGCGATATTTTAATTGAACTAATTATCGTTGACATTTGTGATAATTGAATATCCTCATTTCATAATGGCAATTCAACATTAATGAAATACTTTTAGACTGCATCCACAAATGTTCACGATATATTCTTTAAATCATCTAAGTGAACATTTTATTTATACAAAGAAAAATATAAATTAATTGCAAGACGATATGTATAGTATTATTCAGAAAGGTCACATTTCTTCTTGAAATAATGAAACCTTTGAAAATTAAAAGAAATTTTAAATAAATTTAAAAAAATTTTGCATTGTAATAAAAATTTGTGTAAAACGTTTCCGAGAAATTTGATTTTATTATACATATATTCTATTCTGTCATTTAATTAAAGATTAGGGGAAATTTTTTAGTTTTTGGAATTCAAAAATATGGAATTATTATTCTTTTCTCCTTACTATCATTAAAAAATATTTAGTGTTTCACTCTGTAAATAATATACTATGTTTAAGTGATAGCTTATATAATTAATCTGAGAAAAGTATGACAAGACGAGAATTTTCAACGTTGTTGCAGTTATTAAAATAAACTAACCACTTTATTTTAACGACATACGGACGAAATGCACGCGGTACTTTTCGTGAATTAAGTTAATTTTTAGAGAAAACGATGCTTTAATCACATTTAAGCCTCGCAACGGTGTAATGGCGACAGGCGTCGACGAGATGCACGTAGTTTACAGTAATAACTCAAAACGTTTTTCCGCGTGACACTACGGATTAAGAATAAACAAACCGGACAAAAAACTAATTAAAACCTAGAAAATCCGTGAGAAGAGCGCGGAAGATATTCCGACGAATGCCTGTCTTTCTGCGCCTGTCTGAATACAGTCGTTTTCCTTTTTCTCGGTATTAATTAAAAGAAGCACAGCAATTCTAAAGAAAGGCGAATCGCCTTTTCCGAGGCCCGCATTTAAACGCGCCTCCTTAAAGAGGCGGCTTTTCTTTTATACCTAATATTTTTTTGTGACCATGATAAAAAATTTTAATTGCAGTTGCAATAATGTTAAGTAAGTAGATTTTTTAGATATACAGTATATTACAAGGAATATTTTGAGACTGTATCTCTTTCATATGAAATTTTTCATGTACATATTTGTATAATTTTTTGTAATACTCTGACGCAAAGCTTAATGATAAAGTTTTATCAATAGTTTTTGTATTTGTTGTGAATATCACATATAAAGTAAAATCGCTAGATATCTCGACAAAAATATTCAATATTTTGTAAATAATGATTTAATTTGGAGTAAATATGTTTAAAGATTAAGATGTTTAAATCGAGTATTTAATACATCTTTAATTGCTTGAACAGACCTTTTTATACACGAATATATACGTTCAAAGATTAATGAAGGCTAATATTTATAATATAAACAAGAGCTAATATATTAAAGTCTCTTATAAATGATTGATACCTTCAATTATGAAAATATTGATTTTACATTCTATATAATAAAATAATTCTATGTATACACAATATAATAAAATAATTCTATGTATTGATTAAATTAAATAGCTTAGCTTATCAAGTAAAAAATTGAATATATTTTGAAACAATGAATTTATAGATCTATGTGTTTATTAACACTTTTTGATTGATTTTGTAAAGTCCATCCACTAGTCATTTTCGTTTTAATTTGTAGTTTAGACAAATTTTGCATGCCTAGAAAGTTCCATATTATAAGTCATGCAAATATGAAATATTTATTTATGGCCTTTGAATACCGTTCTCTTTCTTCATTTTTCTTGTACAATTTACACACATTAAATTATTTTATTAATACAATCTCCTTTTCTTTTTCACATTTTCTGGGACATTCGAATGTGTTTACTTACGTGAGTTTGAATGCACAAGAGAACAATTCTGGCTATAATATACGTATTTTATATCGAAACAGCCTGTAAGTCGCACTTTTCCACCCTCGCCCGTGCACTTACTTCTCGTGGGGCAAACTGGGTTACTTAGTTGCTCGTACAGCAGCTGCATCCACACTTACCGCGCATACAAACGTGATTCAAGCAAATCTACTAGAGATCCTGTTGCACCTGCATCTTCCTTTTCTTTTATCTTTCCAATCTCGTCGTCACTCCCCGCTCTTTCTTGGCCTCACTTTTCGTTTCGGTTTATTTTTCCATTCTTTGCTCTACTTTCATACTTGGTGTCACTTTACGGGTGAGAATAACTAAGAGGACTTTTATTTTTTATTTAATTTCGAACGCATTAGACGAAGATATTTAGGATGAAACTTATGTTCTTTAGACACAAATAAAACTTGGACAAAATCGGGTTATTATTATATATCTATATATATCTATAAAGGACTCAGATGTCGTACGAGAAAATAGATACAATATTTTTGACATTTCCGTTCAGAAGAAATCGACTTCAATATAATGGTCGAATTTTTGATACTCCTTTTTCAACATCCTGAGTATATATCTGAGGTTTATTCATCGCTGAGGAGTGGAAGCTAGGTGCAAAGCTAAGTCGTCAAAGGGTGCCAGCTGGCGGGACAGGATACCGTTTGGGAAATTGGGACGTCGAGCGACGGTGCTCGCTCTCGATCATTTTCCAACATCGTGTGTCGACTTCCTCCCTATGAAGGCAGATGGGAATGTAGGGCGATGGTGGGAAGACACGATATCTCCCCGGTGCAGTCTCAACCAGGAAGTTCGAACGGCCTTCCAGCTAAGTCCAGTGGAACTTGAATTAGCTTGACTGTAGCCAAGCAATGACCGCGAAACTTGATTCGATGCGGGGAGGAGGGGGATTCCGTTGATGAGCGGAGGCGTCTTAGGAATTTAATTTCATCCACCACCAGTTGTTGAATCGTGTAAGCCCGCAATAAAGGATTAAGTAACGTATATATCGTTAGATCTTTTCAGTTAGCGGCGAAGATGTGTCTTGTGCTTGCTATTAGAAAAAGATTTGAAATTGTTTCGCTCAATTTATGTCGCTTAATCTTCTTTTAGCAATGTAATTATATTTTTATTTGTGCTATAAAAATTACTGAAGAGACAAAGACAGGTTCTTATTTATCAAATTGTAAGAATTGTAAACTTAATGTTTCGTACAGTCTTTTTCAAGATTTAATTACAGAGTGAAATAAATCCTTACATTCACGTTTATTCAACGTCTAGATTCAAAAGTGCAGAAGAAAACGCATTCGCTTTTCTATTTTATGAAATCGGAACTGCTTTATACATTTTATGTGACACGCGTGACGATTTCGTAAGCAAAGTTCGTACCTTGTACGCCGTTCACGTCGGAGCTGTTGATCCTTTCTAATCAATTAGACGATCTAATTAATTATATACGTCGCTTACGAGAGGTCTTAAGGTGAGATTTACGTTTTGCACGAGGATTCCTCGAAATCGACACTTTGTATAAGAGCTTTATGTGTATCGAGGGGAAGGGTGGGTCGCTTGTATAGTGCCGTGATATATCACGGTGTCGAAAAAGTTTCCCGTAACTCCGGTTACGGGAAATGTGCGCTTTCAATGAGAACACTCGGCGAAAGAATTCCGTAGGTGTTCGGGAAATAAAAGCGCGCGAAGCGGAAATAATAGCGCGGAAGGGGAGCGGCACGTGTAAAGGCAAAGGAAGTGAAAATTTTACGGCGTCTGACTTGCGATCGCACCGAGAGAGCGCGTCCACCGTCCGAGCGAGCAACGCTTCTCTGCCTTGAAGAAAGCTTCTGCGCGATCTTTCTCTAATTAATTAGAGACGCGTTTAATTAAGTTAAATGGCCGGGTTTTGCTGGTTGGGCGGCGTAATGAAACTACGAACCCGAGACTACCACGGCGGTCGTCTAACGACGTGTACAATGCATCAGTCGTTTGTGTTTATATTGGAAATGTTAGACTGAAATGGACGATAGTTGGTGCTGCCGATAATCATTATATCTCTATTAAGCATGTTCTAAAATTTAAATTAACAAATGCATATATTGCAAAAAGTTTTTAATTTTTTTTGTTTTATTTTTATATTAGAATTATATATATATGTATATATATCTATTTCGTATAGAAAAGTAATTAAATTATAAAATTGATGATCGAATTTGAAACCGTTTTGCTTAATCAAATATATTCTCGAATGAAATTTTCTCATTAATTAAATCAAAAAAGCATATAATTAGCCGTACTAAGAATGAATCTCGCGAACGTTCGAAATTCTCAATCTGACGACGAACGCGACGAATCAATGGCAAAAAAGGCATTCATCGCTCGTTACATCGAGAAGCACTTTAATTCGATTGAGCTAATGTGCCGGATAATTTTGAACAACTATCCGCTCTCGCTAAGACAAGAGCAATACTTCGGTGAAGTTTCTTACAGCTAATTCTGGTTTAATCTTTTTTTCGAAGCCCTCTTATAAAATCACAAACTATAAAATTCTGGTGACTCATTTGCAAAAATTCACGCATTTTTTTTTATTAATACAGAATATTATGACACGGGAATTAAAACGAAGTCACATAATATCTCGCTTATATGAAAAAAAAAAAAATTTAAGTACGGCAATCGATAACAGTATTTTGAGATTTTCGTATTGATCTCAATTTGTTATACAGATTTTTTCACACTTCGAATAATAAAGACAGAAGGATAAATATGATCAAGATTCTATATAAAATTTTAAAATAGAAACAAGAAGGTCATAAGATCATCAATAATCGCATTGATTTTTAATTAAAGACAACTTTAATCGAAGAATTCTTACAAGCCGTCTGTTTTGAGAGAAATGATAAAGATATGATATTTTAGAATATAAAATTTTAGACTGCTACCATATTTTTATGAATAAGAACATTTAACATCAATCTAAAATTAAAACAATGAAACTTTTTAAACTTTTTGATACAGAGTAAAGCGAATTTTTCCACTTTCTGTAAAAGTAAAAACCAAATATTTAACTTGTATCCCTTCTTTAGTGTTTTATCTTAGAGTGAGTATCTTAAATATTTTAAAATTTGTTATCAAATTCGTATGAAATAAAATTCATTATTAATATATCAAATTTTTAAGGCCGTACAATATAACTCAAATGTAAATTTAAAACGTGCAAAGATCAACCGCGATAAATTCGCTTCGGAAAGCGCATCGTCGAATGTAGCGAGACTGCGTATTTCTTCGCTGCGTTTCGCTGATATTTCGTTTTCGCCCCACGAAGTATGTTCGACGAGTATGTTCAATCTTCTGAAGTTGTTTACACGACTGACAGGGTAGCTGCCGTGGGTAGATGGTAAAGGCGGATTTTTGTCGCGATTACCATTTATTGGCACGTCTTGAAGGCTCGTCGCGGCGCGCAGGATCGCGGTGCTTGCGTCGGACAGCTCTATTTCCTTAAGCGACGGCTGGGGGTAGTTAGAGGGAAGTGGAAATGTCAGGTAGCACCAAGCTGGCTGAGCCGAGACCCGAGCGGATGGTACTAGGCGAGAGACCCGGCTCAACTTCCGCCTCCACGTGCGTTGGCCACATATGTCACTGAAACTAACTTTTGCGAGCTCTCGCTCTCACTCTCCACCACCTTCCATGTCGTAGTCCTCCTTTGTCCATTCTACCCCTTGAGACTGCCCACCGATCATGGGATGACCGTTCGAATCGCAGTACTTCGGTCCTCGCCAGTAGTAAAGCTTTTGCAGCGGTGGAAACAATCATTTACCGCGCTGCTTTTGATATATGACCGCGAGGATATAAATGTATAACGCCCGGCGTAGCCGAGAGGGATTATATAGGGTGCCCCAAGCGCATCCGTCATTTCCTCTAATCTCATAGTGATCCAGATTGTCATTGAACACTTTAATAGTGCTGTTGTATAAAGACGAGTTAAACAATCTTATTCAAAATTTATTTTATTTTATTTCTAATTTTCGGAGCGAGCATTAATTTTATTTTTTTTTTAAGCAAAATATTTATCTGCACAGTTTTGTTAATAAAATACTAAAAAGAATTGTTTAAACGATTATCCTTTAAATTTTCGTCGTGGAAAAATTAGTCTCAAATATTATTTGTCAAAGAATCTAATATGAGAAGCAATAAAGTTAGAATAACTTGGCTGATTGTAAATTGCGACACGTGTGAGATCGTAGATCATCGGTCTTGGTGAAACGCGAAGGGGCAGAATTGTAGATCGCAGCTGATGAAACGTTTCCATTCGGAGCGATGCGTTCACCATGAAGACGCGTGCTGCGCGGTATAAGAAATAAATCACATGTTTCCACGTGCGCGCTTGTGGAACGCGCAATGCGCGAGGCGACGTAATTAATTAAGGCGAATCGCTTCGGATTGTTCGCGCGTTTTACACTTGGCACGCTGAGTAATGGCGCTGTTGATTAATACGTCCTGCAGATGTTACTGCGACGTAAACATTAAGACTTTGTCGTGTCTGCAATCGCATTATCATCCTTAACAGGCTTACCGAAAGGAAGGCATAATGTTTCCAGAAATGATCAAGATAATTCAAAAAGTTTAAATATTATGTTTATTTGATATATGTCTAAACTTTCTCTGTCATGACAGATTTTATTTCTGTAAAATGCCTATATTGTATTAATTTTCAAAATTTACGAACCTCTACATCATTCACATATATTTTAAAAGGAGAGAATAAGTTACAAATGTATACAAATTATTACATACTTGTGGTTTTTAAAATCTTTCACGATTTTTCTATAAATCCTTTAATCATTTTAAAGTCGATTTTGGAGTTAAATTCTTTTCTTATGAGATAAGAATTACAAATAACTGTTTACAATTCAATTATAAATAATTGTTTATAAAAAAAGTCAACTTTAAATTTTGTTTTAGAAGAATCAATTAAGAAATTCTGTGAAGCACATTGTCTCTCTACATATAAATTATTTCTTCATATTACTTCGTATTACTTCATATTGTTTTATATTATTTTGCAAAATCTAATTCTGTCAAATTAAAGAATTGGTTTATTTAATCATTTTTCATTCTTGTGCATACAATATGACCGACTGGAAAATCGATATTTTACTCTCGAAGCGAGGAGAGTTAAAATTTTATAACTAGCGCGAAAGGGGCAGTAGCGCAGTAGTTGAAGTGATTTCCATTTGTTACGAGAAGCGCGATCCGTAGGGATGCGCCGATAGCATCCGGTCTGTGTCGTTTTTATTAGGGCCGCTCCAGAATCCAGATCTGTTTCCCGCTACCGTCCTCGTCCCCTGCGATCCCCGCATATTCCACCTTCCCGGATGGTTCCTCTCTTTTTTGCCGCCGATCACAGTGGAGCGCGCATAACGTCGATAGTCGGCCGTTATTCGACCATAAATTCCGCATCGGCGTTAACGCGAATATACAGGGTATCGCGCTGCTCGGTACAAAGAACCGAAGAGAGAGACCTTCTCTCCCCCTTCCCCCCACCCCGCGTCCCCCTTTACGCGACGTCTCTTTCTGTTTCGCCGTGGCAAAGAGCCATCCCTCTTTCGGCTTTACCGTGTTCCTCCGAAATTTATTCCTCCCTCTCGTGGCTCGCAACCCCGTTTCCACCCTCTACCTGCGACGTGCATGTTCGCGAAGCAGCAAAAATCCACCCTCCCCTCCCCCGCGCGACTATTCGTCCGAGGCCCGCGGTATTATTTCGCGAATAAAAGCCGCCGCGCGATTCGGTGCGGTATCAGGCGACACCGCAGGCAACGGTGCCGGCATTTTACGAGAGTGAATTGCATTTAATTTATCGTTACTCCAACCGCTAACGATGGCTGTAAAGCATACCGCGTTCCTTTCTTTCTAATTTGGGATTTTCCGCGTATGGCGGCGCGATGCGTGTGTACGACGTTCGCGTTGCATCTTCATTTTCGACTGACGTGACGAGAAAGTCTTTCTTATCATAAATGAAATAAGATCGTCGTGAACAAGTCGGTATTTTTTTCAGAATCTAATTAGATTTTAACTTTGCGGCTACTTTGCACGAAACGAGCATATTATCATCTACTCTTAATTATGAGAAGTAAATTATTTGACTCGTGTGAAGACACAATATGTTTATTATCTCTTACTTGTGTTGCAAATATTGTTTTAATACTCTAATTCCCATTTTAAGGTAAAACATATTGCGATTCTCAAGCTAAATTTATTGTCGCATACTGCTGATATCTATGAACTATTTTATTTTTTTAATCGAACGGATCCGAACCAATGTGCGAAAATCCGCAGCCGTTATTTTACTTCGAATCCCTTTAGAATACCATCCCTCTATCGGCTTTAGGCTGTACGTCGCTCGAAATTTATTTCAATCCGTTTCGCTCGTTTATGCTTTTCGCTTCCATGATATTGCAGTTAAGCGATTATATCGGTATAATAATAATAATAATAAATATGCGATTTATTATATTATTTTGTAAAGCTGTTCAGATATTCAGTTGGTTGCACTTAACAGAAGCTGTTATGGTTTCGTTCAAACAAATCATCGGTTAGTTCCGAACAAATAGAGATTATAAATGAAGATAATTACTATATATTACCGTTCAATTCTATATTTTATTGAGAAAAATCTAATTCTTTAAATAGACAGACATTTTCAACCTTCGCGCAATACCGAAGGTTGTACGTCATATGAATCTGATTAACTTCCATGAAAATTTTCCACCCTTTTAAGTTTTGAGACGAACGTGACTTTGTAAGTAATAAAACGCTGCTGTGTAATGTAGAATGAAAGTAAAGGTGCGCGTGTTACACGAAGCTCGCGACTCGTTTTAACGTTCCTATGCCTGACCGCAATAGGTACGCCGTCGCGTTTCGCGGCACGAAACTTTCATGAAACACGTCATCCATACTCCATACAAGAATTCAAATCAAACGTTCAGTCTGGTTGATTCTTCTACATCAACCGCAATATTTTATTCTCTTACTGTTTATCAACACACAGAGAGAATTTTCTCTTAAAATTTATCCTTAAAATCTGGTAATTGTGAGATAATATGTGACCTCGAGGAATTTTACTGTACTTTTTAATAAAATTTACTAAAAAGTTGTAGTAAAATTATTTGAGGTCATTATCTCACAATTACCAGATTTTGAAAGTAAATTTTAAAAGAAAATTCTCTCCGTGTATACTATAACGTAAAAAGTAAATGTGTAGTGAACATAAAAAGAAATACAAGTTTTCACATTATGGATATAATGAATAATTTCTTAATTTTTATTTCACCAATTAGTACAATTTTCAATAAACAAAAATAATTTATGTATTTTAATAATATTATGTTAATACATATAACAAAAATAGTTCATACCTTTGTATGAATATAAAATTATTTTAAGTGAGAGAGGAAGCAAGAATAAAAGGCACTGCAATAAACGCGACTAATTATATTTTTGAAAATTTTATCATAAGAAATTTCGTCATATTACAATGCGATAATAATTTCTTTATTGCCTTTGAGAGCCTCGCTTTTGTTATCATGGAACCTATTTCTTTATTATGCCATATTATCGTAGAATTCATGCGCATAGTGTGGTAGCAAATATATTTTTTTGCGTTTTTTCTTCCGTTATTTGCAAGATACGCTCGATATATTCAATATGCTTTTCCCCAGCATTCGCTCGTAAAAAGGAGGATGATACGCTTTCGCTTTCATGGATACGCGAGCTCGAAAGAAGATGTCTCTGTCGGTATATCGGGAATATTACTTCGATCTTCGTTCTCTTCCTTTGTCAAGGATAAAAAATGCCTGGATTAGACGTCGCTAATCCATAGAGTTATTCCGCGCGATCGTCTCCTTACAGCATGATTTATATAACGAAATCGTAGAGCTACAGGTGGATTTATACCTCGTTGAGTTTGTACGAACGCTAATTCTAACCATTCGTAAAAAGCGTCGCGTTCCGTCGAAATAGATTTTCCGATTTTCTGAATTTTTTATCGGATTATCTGTTCGATATCTATAACGAAACTTTTTATTGACTTGTAGATGGATAGAATTTAAATTCGTAAAATCCATTTCTACGACATTTATCGTCCGCATAATCATATATCATGTAATTTAACAATTCGAATTTATTGGATGTGCTGAGTAAAAGTTAAAAAGTTAATTATTTTTTAATTAATATTAATCAAAACTTTATTTTCACAAATTCTACTTACATAAACGACAAATATGTTTCTATTTTGTTAAAAATACAATTAGAAAATACAGCTCATCCGATATTTTTAATAGTTGTGTATAACACACCGATGTTTGTAATAATGGTGCATAACACACCGTTTCCATCTGATATTTATCATTTAGTGTTCAAAAGGCGTATTAATCTTTCAGATACCGTTCAAACCTCGTCTAGGCGTCCTTTGATCTGACGTGCTGTTCGGGAAATTACTTCCGGTCGTCTATTTTTCGTCGGGAAAACCACATCGTCGATTCCATGGGGAAGCGGTGAGTGAAAAAGCTTATCTATGTATATTAAATACTGGCTATACGAGACGAGGTCGTCAACCTGCTTTTAACGATACCGCTTGTCGCGTGTACAATATAAGCTATGATGGTGGTAGCAAATATTTACGAACGATGTTTGTCGGTTTCGCGTGTGCGTGGATATACGTGCGTGTGCGTGCGTGCGTACGTGTGTCGTCTACGACGAAATTATCTGACGATGATGACGCGGGTGAAGGGGGGGGGAGGGGGGAGGGGATAGGGGAAGAATATTAAGTTCTGTCGAAACGGCGGGATAACCGCGCCCGCTATTAAATATCACGGATTATGTGCGCTCGAGAAATTCGCGAGAGGCTGAAACGCATTTCGCACGGCGGCGTTAACTCATTCGGGATCCGTGCGAATTGTAATAATGGCCGTTTTGACGCTGACGGGTAAATAAATGCCGCGACTGTCGTTTAACGTTAATATTTCGTACCGTTTATTCGCAGACGACATAGTATACGTTTTTTTTTTACTCCAAATATTATAAGCATTTTAATACGTCAAGCGAAACGGGTTTTGTAAATAACCGCGAAATATTCCTTTCGCCATACTGACCGGTTTGCTTTAATTAAAATGTCGGTTATTTGATATACGTTGATAACGACAAACTCAGTTATTCTCCTGCGTAGTTGTTTACACTACGAGAACGCAATGATTTATCGTGAAATCGTAATTTATATAGCACTCAAATCTCTTATTTATTTAGCTATTGAGTAAATATTATGCGTCGAAATAAATGGGAGATTTACCTCTCGAAGATTTTCTTCCAAATAAATAAAGAACTTAATGATGATTTTTGTCTCTCAGGATGCGTCTGAGAGCTTAATGTTGGCTACGGTGTTAACATGATCCGCACTAATTCACAATTTTCCAGTTAATCGTGAGAAGAAAAAAAAATACTTGAGCGAAAAAGAATTTATTTCGCCGGTTTCCTCGTGTTTTTTCCTGTCTTGAATGCCCGACTGTCTACGTCGGCCAGGTGTATCTTTTTGGCGCTGGCGAGATTTTTGGCTCGCGATCAAGTTGAATGTTTTGGCTAGCCGGTGGCACGGTACCGCCTTGTCTACCGCTTACGCGCGACAGATTAAAAAAAAAAAAAAAGAAAAAGAATCGTCGTGTGCACGAGCTTGCGAACAGCAGAGAAAAGTAAGAGGGACTTATTTTATCTTCGTTCCATTGCGCGACAGAAACGTGCTCATGTAAAACGAGTAGCCTCGTACTAACCTCTTATTAAATAATTTTCTTATATTGATCTTTTAAAGATTTGTTTATAAAATACAAAGCTTTGTAACGTCCTTGATTGAGATTGAAATTAAGATAGAAATAATTGAACGGTTTAAATATATGCATTTAATTTATTAAACATTAGAGCTACAATTTGCAAAAATTACACTGTCAAAAGGTAAAACTATTAGTGCATCTTTCTGGAAAATATGATTGATAAAATTGTAACATTGTCACACAAAACGTAAAATACAATAAATTGATATAATAATTAATTTTTGTTGCCACACGAGAATCTGTTGTTTCCGGTGTAATAAATGTGTAATTTTTCTGGGTGTATTATATAAAACACTACTTTAATGAGAGGTTAAATTAATAAGTTTTTTATCTTTTCTTTTCTAACAAGGATTTTGAACTTAATTTTCTGCGAGATTAGTTTAATTTGAATGAAAGATTGAAAAATTGAGAAAATTGAAAAAATTCTTAAAAGTAAAGTTTTATTTATTCAATATATTATCTCCGTAGTTAGAAATGAAATGAATAATAAAATGTTGAATAGAAAAATAATATAAAGAAATAGGTATTGATAAATTTATGTCAGAAAACAAAACTCATCTACCGAATTTATTATTTGAAATTGGTGGCATGTTTTGTTTGTCTGTGCATGCGAACGAATCTCGAAGCTTTCAGTGACATTTACAAATTTTACGCGGGCCAGAAAAAGAATACTTAACATTCCACGAAACGCGAAATCGGATTCAAGGCAATTCATTCCTGCAATAAATTTTTAGTCTGTTCTCTTTTAGTCTGCTTTAAGCTCGGATCTGATAATATTACTTTTATTTTTGTACTAAAATCGAATCGAACGATTAATTCAGTAATCCTAATTATTTAACGTGATACTAATAAAAATATATAACAATTACTACAAAATTGTAAGGATCATATTATGTTTAATTATATAATTAAAGAAATAATTATTAACTTTATCGTTGAAAACTCTCGTTATATAATTTATAAGGATATTTCAATTCATAATTAATTACATTTGTAAATAACTAAATTCAATTATCGTTTAATCCAAATTATTTGTTCCGATTGACTTAAGTTCTAACGATTTTTTGAATCCTTATTCTTATTAAAAATCATCGGTAATATATTTTCTAACGTTTGTAAACTTTTTATTGCGCGCTTGAAAACAAAACTTTCGCTGGTGGAATTTCATTTTTATCTACGAAAGTTTTCGATACAACGTTCGGCGGTACAACTCCGCAGAAGGTGGTCTCCGTCCTTCGTAAACTTGAATATCGCAACAGGAAGAAAAGGATACATCGAAATTATTTCTATCTGTTCAACAAAACTACCACCAAGTTTTGCGAAAATCGGGAAGGGATACGTACTCGATGAGCGTTTTCCTGTTGCTCGATAAACGAATTTCACAAGAAGGTTTCGGGAGAAATGTTTAATATTCCATGTAAGTCGAGAACGATGACGATTCGAGTGTCATTGAGAAGCAGACGGGATACTTTATTTGCCTATATACGTTCGACATAGACGGGCAAACCTATGTAGTAGTCTTGACACGGTACTGTCTCGAGTCTACCGTCTGGCAGGAGTATTTCAAAGGGGAAACGGAGGGTAGACGGAGGGCGGAGAGGGTTACGAGATTTCGCTTGGGAGAGAAGATAAAAGAAGCAGCGGGTCGAGAGTGAGAGGGGGCGAGAGAAGCTTTATTTTGTCTTGGCGAGGAGACACGTCCGGAGAGAGAGAGAGAGAGAGAGAGACGCACCCGTAAACTCCTCTCCGTTCACCTCCTCGAGACGCGCGCCCCTCTCGCGTCCTACGACCTGCCACCTTGTCGTATATTTTCGTTGTTCGGCGCCCATTTCTCTTCGCTCCGGCACCTACGAAATACGAAGGCCGATTTGCCGGTTTTACGTGTCAAAACGCGTTATCGTATTGGCGGCGCATCTGCGACGGCCGTTATGTCGCTTTTATACCGATTTCGCGATGTCTTTACCCCCGCGCGTGCCTCACCTTCTCGTCGCTGTTGAAAAACGCTCTCGCGAGGAAGGATGCATCTGACACGTGCCGAAAGTTTCCTCGCGTACTCACATCTGTTCGCACGAAATTCTTCCTGCATAGAGATCATCGCTGAGATGTACGTTGAGTTATCTAAGAGAAAGAGGAGGGGAGAGACCGATGGCGTGTTAAAATTATTACAATTAAATTGTTAATTAGGCAGGGGATGAGTTGATTTATCGCGAGTCGTAAGTCATTGTCGTATCGAGTCATCTCTCTACTTACAAACTTAAATCTTATCTGATCACACTTCATAGCCGCTCGTAAAGTAAATTTCACCCTGCGTCCCATTTCTTCTAAGATTTAAGGGTGTGTTTTCACACCTTTTCGTGAGCCGTCGCGAACGAGGAGGGCGGACGATCGCAAATTTAGGAGGGTCGGAGGCGCGTACAGGAATCAACGGCGCGGTGTGGTCTCGTAAAGGCGACTAACAATGTTCAACGAGCCGGTGTGCACTCTCACCTGGGCCGTCCGTCCTTTGCACGCGGCGCGCGTCTAAATAAATCATCGTTTCAGCAAAGTGCCGCCGCCCTGAATAAAACAGGGCGCCGCGCGAAGTGCATGGTTTTAGGCCGGCTTAGTGCCATTAACGGAGGCACACAACAGGAGGTCGGGACGCTCGCGTGTGAGCGAGTCCCGGTTTTCGTGGATTAATTAGCCATTCATAAGCCGCCGCCGAATTCGCCGGCGCCGGCGTTTCCTGAAGCGTCCCGGATGTCGCGTATCGAACGGCAGATTCTGCTGCCGTTGCAGGGAAATCGGGGGAAAAAGGAAAATTGACGCGCCACCATCCGGGCTTTGCGATGAATTATTAGGTTGAGTCTGGGTTTTCCCTGTGGTCAAGACCGGTGCGGCGGTTAAGTTTTCACGGCGATCACGGGATTCGCGTGTAACGATTCTTCTTTCTTTCTCTCATGCACACAACACACACACATATAGTTGCGAAAGCTACAAAGCAGTGCCTGTTCTGTTTGCCGAGACCACTTTCGAGAACGAGTCGACAAACGAATGAAACCCTCTTTCCCGTCCTTTGCGCCACTCGCTCTCGCGAATAAATGCGTTTCGTCGTATGGAAGACGACATGGGGTTTGGCATTTTGCGCTGCTTTAATGTGGCTTCCGTAAAGAGTCCACATTTTGACTGCAGAAATGATGGTGATATTCGTATTATGTGGAAACGTTTGTTGGCTCTTTAATTTTGATTGAGAAAAATCAGTCCCTTCAGACTTAAAATTCTATTATAGAGATAAAAATTTAGAGAGAGAGAGATTTATAAAGATTGTGTTATTTATTATTAATATACAGGACAAATGACTGAATAATTGTTATATCTTTTAATGTAATTTTTTAAATATTTTTAATTATAATATGCCTTTGCTGCAAGTGTAGGTATATATTTATGTTTGCGTGCCGGAAGTAAGGTATTTCGTACTTAATGGTCTGAAAGAATTAAATTTGTCGTCATTTCAGTAACGATATATGTGTGCGATCTATAAAAAAGTACAACAGTAAAGAATAAATTTACCTTCTCTAAATGAATATCCTATCAGTAGCACTAGTCGCGTTGGAAAGTATGTAACGACACATAATCTTCGTTTTATGCGCCATTTAACTGTTGCTTTTATGCTTATAATTCGTAGATTTTTTTTTGATCCTGATGATAAGTCAGTTTATTGCATGAATATTTTTTATACGGTACATTTATATACGCCCGATCACCTTTTTTCTTGATTGCCAGACGAGGAAATACGTTCAAACCACGCCTCGGGGTTGTAACATGTCACAAGGGTAATATTTACACTTCCGATATGAGCGTAATGATAAGTACGAGATCGATATTAGTTACTGCCTGCCCATTATTCTAGTGCATCAGTTTCACAATTTCCATCATGCGTTATCACATTGTGTAACTCATGCTGAATTGGGCTTAAAATTTATCGATTGTAAAAACTTTAAATTATTGTTGCAAAATAAAAAAGATTTTCATTTTTATAATAAAAGATTTTATCATGACCGATAAAAAA
Source organism: Monomorium pharaonis (assembly GCF_013373865.1). Lineage (NCBI taxonomy): Eukaryota > Metazoa > Arthropoda > Insecta > Hymenoptera > Formicidae > Monomorium > Monomorium pharaonis. The sequence continues at coordinate 8,669,037 of NC_050471.1, forward strand.
ATGATTTTAAATTTCAGTAACAAATTCTAGAAAATTCCAAAATTATTTTAATAAAAGATATATCGATACAATTAAATTTTAAGTTAAAATTCTGTTGAGGAAATTTTGCTCTTAAATTAGAAAGATAAATGACGTCTCATTCTTCACTTCTGGTTTTGAAATTCAGAATTCATAAAATATTCTTTATTTTTACAATCTTCTAATTTGAAAATTACTAATTTCGCAATATTATCTTTATAAAAAAAATAATTCCATACTTGTTAAAGACACAGTGTTCCTAAAATAATACTATGATATTATTTTATCCTAATAATATTATAATAATATAATTATTCGAGAAATATTGCATGAATAATTATTTTATATTAATTATTAATAATTGCTCTTTTTTTGTCTTCCATCATGTCATCTCATCTTCATTATCATATTCCGTGCCATGTAGAAATTCAACGCTGTAGTTTCAAAATTATTTGATATTTTAAGTGTAATATAAAAAAACAATTATAAAATTATTTTCGATTATTTATGAATACATAATTATAATGTATGATGCAATATATTAAATTAAGCTTTTTTTTATATAAAAATAATTCTTAGGGTTGCTAATAGATTTTATTTATTAAATACTGCAAACACAAATAAAAATGTCTCTAGATCCATAACGAATAAGTCACCTAATTAAAAGCGTCATTTTTTGTTTTTCTAAGCAACGATTTATCTATTTTTTTTATTGGTTAGATTTCATAATCAAAATTTCAATAATAATAATTGCGTTATATAATCTTACATTTATTTTGCGATTACTTTTAATACTTATGATTACTGAGCAAGATTATTTGTCTTTTATGTACAAGTAACATTAGGAAACCACACAATAAAGAACTTGATACTCGGTGTGAACGCGAGAAAATTCGTCGACAGTCGGCTTGTGAGCTTAATTACAATTTTCGTGGCACAGTATTACCGCGGTATCCGCGTATCCACACGAAAACCCGATTGTATTTCCGGCGTGAAACTGGGCGCAGTTACGCGGTTACGCCATAGACATAGCGGACTCCTTCGCCGTGGAACCATTTCGTGAGTACTTTCGACTATTACCGTCCGTTTGTACGGGGGTAACCACACGCCATCCGGGCGTTTATGCATCCACATGCAGGCGTAATATTTGTTAGGTGCTAGCGGGACAATATGAGTACGTTCAAGTTGAAAATTTACTTGTGCCCATGCGGTGCGACATTACGTCGTGTAACACGGTAACGCGCGATCTTGATGTACATATGGATCATTTCGGTGTATACGGAGAAAAAGAGTAAGAGGAGAAAAGGAGAAGGTGTGTCGCTTTTCTTAATTTCTGTAAAAACAAAAATATTGATCTAATTTTTTATAAATTCTATAAAGTCTTAATTATCATCTGTAAAAATTGAGAGCTAAATCAAAATTTAAATAAATTTAAATTATTTTGGTATTAATATTTTAACGCAATGAAACAAAAATATACGTAAAAAATATTTGTACATTATTATACGTTTTTATCTACTATATTGATTTTGTAAAGAAAATAAGAATTATTTAATCTAAAAAATTAGTAATCATCTTTTAAACTTTATGTACTCGCATATTACAATTATCGACTGCAAAACAAAATATAATGCAACACACAGTTATACATATTATAAATATTATATTGCAAATGTTGAGTGCGTCTTGTAATACATTAATGGGCATAGCGCAATACTGTAAATCCCTTTATTAAGCAGAAAACAAATACGTTTTACGTGACACGGCGCGTCTCGTTGCGGGCGTCGTTTACATCGCCGCACGATGTTTCAGAACTGAATCACGCAACGCTCGCACTGTAAACAGGGGTTGCTGGCGACGGTGGGCAACGGCAAAGACGAGGCAGGCGCTTTGAACCGTTCGCTCGCGACGATTCGATTACAACGGGGTTAGAAATGGGGCACGTGGCTCAGACGTTAAACGCTGCCTGGGGTCGGCTAAACCGACGATTCGCGGTTTTCCTGCGCGCTGTATCGAGCCAAGCCCTAGAGCGCACCAGTATATTTGCAAAGTGCGGAGGAGCAAGAGAGAAAGAGATAGAGAATAAGGGAGGGAGGCGGATAGAGAGTTCCTATCCTCGGAATGCGGAATCTTGTTGCTCCAACAGTAAACCGTCTCTGCGAGCGACACGTTGAATTCAGCCGGCTTTGCATTCATGTACATTGGTAACGATGCCGCGGCACAAATACCGTTAGAAAATTGAGCCGCTTCATGAATTCCCGACGCGTCCGCGGGAAAGTTTACCGGCTACGTAAATGGCGAGTTCTCATCGATAACGATACGTCGCGCGTCGTCGGGACTTGTTGAAACGCGCCTCCATTTAATTCGCTCGATATTCCTCGGTAGACAATGTGTCACGCGGAGTATTCAATGCGCCGCATACAGGGGATTGCGTTGCATATCTCCAATTGCGACGCTTGCCACGTATTACTACGGCTCATACGATCGTTCGACGTTAATTTATTTAGCACAACGTTGCCCGCGCCGTGCTCTCTTGCGCTGAATGCTTTTGTTGTTCGCGACGGCAAGCTTAGAGATTGCTTTAAAGTTTTACGAGTGAGGGGAGGGGGGGGGGAAGTGATTGGTTGAAACGAAAGGGATGGTATATATACATAGCGAGAACTGAGGTATTTAAAATTTAATTAAATACCATAAAAATATTGGGTAGAACGCTGAAGCTAGTTGCTGGAATGTCAAAGTTTTTTACAGCATTGCTCATCATGAGCGTTCTACTTGCGCAGTGAAAAAACCTAGCACATTATATTACATTTCGACAGTGCGAAGAGTTTTAAACATGTCATTGCTCCCTCGATTTCCAATTTAAAGATTCGCGCATCCGTGAATCTAGATTCAAGCTTAACAAGCGAGCCGATTAATTTCGCAACGTCGAGTTATAAATAAAAGTGTCCTTCCCGGATGGAACAGCGTCGCGCCCGAGACCCGATCGGTCTGTTATACGATCGCGCGGTGTCTTCTGCCTTATAGATCGCAGCGGAGGATACTGCCGCATACAATTTACATTTCCTCTGGAAATTTATGTCAGGCGCGTCCTATTTTCTATCTGATGAAATAGATGCGGCGCAAAAGCGAGTTTTCTCCCTTTCCTCCCGGATGAACATGCGCGTGAGAACGCGCGGCTCCGCGTCCAGAAAACGGTATCATGCCGGGACGTTATATGCGCCGCGAAAAGTTCGGAAGAATGACATTAGACATTTTTGGTCGCCCGCGAGCGAACTTTCTACAGAAGTCGGGACGCGATGCACGCACGGGGGGCCGCAACCGGTAGGATTGCACGTTCAATCTTCCCACGTGTACTTTTATTCGATCAGCGCAGCCGCAAGCTTAATCTTCCCCCGTGGAGTTTCCTCACCGTGAAAGCGGAAAGCGCGGGTAACGACGGGACATACATTACGAACCATCGTCTCGTCCCGCACTACATTGTACTTCACGGGAAATATTTCACATCCGCCGTATATTATCGCTACATCGTCGCTATCACCGCCGTAGAAATAATATCATAAATCCTGGGGATTCGTGGGAACTTCCCCCGCGAAATTCTGTGCACGCCGCGTCGAAATCTTCCAAAAATAACTGTTCTGCTTTCGTAAGCCCGCATCCAGATTTCGTTTTCTCGATATTAATGTTTAATTCTATACGAAATATTAGCACATGAATTGGTCGTATCGTAAAATGATTATATTTACCCTTTAATTTAATTAAAGTATCGTAAATATATACCTTGTGTGGAAAAAAATGTTACTTTAAGCGAAAATTTGCCGTAAATTTTGAAAAGAGACAGAAGAAAAGTGTTACTCAAATCAAATCAAGTCACTCAGCTTAAAGCTTCGCTTCTCGGTCGGCTTATCGCATTCAGCTTGCCTTACACCTTCATCGCGAAAAAGTAAGCAGTGCGAATAAAAGGATCAACGGACACGTGAATTATTATACATTGTCGCCTTAATATATCGCGGCGTGCAATATCGTCCGTGCTCGCGCGTTTCTTTATGCGTCGCTCATGGACTCACGGGGAGGAAAGCCTTTCCGCGCGAAGTTTCATCACGAAACTGTCGCAGCGCGCCGTGCGCCAGTTTTCGCATAAAAGCTTCGCGCGTTCCGTTGAAATAATGAGCGTCTCCAAAAAGAAGAAGAACGCACTTCCGCTGTTCCCGTCGACGACTCCGAGTCGACGTCCGACCCACCGCTCGCAATTGCAACGCGTACCGTCGTGCAGTTGCCGCACACCGGCTTTATTGTTCGATCTTTTATGCGAGCACGTTGTGTACTACGTGTTGTCTACGTCCCCCGTCGTATGTGGGCCAGGGTTAGAGAGCTTTTCCAAAAGACACAGAAGAAAGAAAGAGAGAGAGAGAGAGAGCCCTCGTCGACAAGTTGGCCGCGGTCTTGGCGGTAAGCGTTTGTCTTTTTATTAGAGTGTTTATCTTTCGCTGTCGCCGGGAACGGAGTGGTCGTTGAACGAGAGTAGTTTAGCAAATGATCGTTCAATAAAACATTAAACAGATAATTGGAGAGCTCGGTTGAATGAAAACACTATTGCGTATGAATTTTCCACACGCGCTAATTGCTGGGATTTCCTTAAAAAATTTCGCATTTCTAAATTTCGTAAATTTATAAATTAACTTCAGCAAATAATTATTATAAAAATGATATTTCTGACTACAAAGACCTTACTATACACTTTTAGTCACAAATGTCACATATTTTTTCTCAGAGTGAAAGGATTAAGAGACTTAAGGAGTTTGTCCGGTAATGTTTCACTCCGCTTTTAGCTTTAAAAGTAGACAAATTCAGTTTTGTCTGTTAGAGTTAATAAAGAATCTTATTATTACGTTATTTTTACAAGAGATTACGTATTATACATAAACATTCTTCTTATGCGATGCTCAAAATTATATATTTTTCATTTATATTTCTTAGTTATCGCGTAATGATCAAACGTCGGATGAACTTTTTGTTCAAATTCTTGCGTGCTTAGAATTTTACGAATGCGTTCGCGAAATCCACTGGTTTTATTGTCGCGCCGGCACGTCCAATCTCGGTACGTTTGACCGAATTACCGGTGGCGATCCGTTTTAAATCTGCCTTGACAACTACAGACGTGACAGGTGATCTGATGCAACGCGAACAACAGCGGCTACATGTGGCAGTACTTTAAATAGCGCATACACATGTGTGTCGCGTTGCTGAATATGGGGATTACGAAACATTGCATTTGCAATGTTTTTTTCTCTTTTTTTATATCTCTACTTTTTTTGGACACTAATAGTTTTCAAAATTTCACATGAAGGTTTCTAACTGTTTTCAAAGTCTGCACAGAAATTACAATTATTTATTAATATTGTATTTAATACATTTTTATTTGAATAACATTATTTATTATTGTAACGTTTTAATCTTAGTACTAGATATTACATAAACGAATAAAGAAATGTTTTTATTCAGTATCCATTTAAGTTAAAACACCAAAGATTTACTTTTATTTGTATATAAATATTTACGTATCTTTTTCACGAAGTACCTTGAAAGGAGCTACACCATTATTTTTACGATTTCATTAAATATTTCTTTTTCCTCCTTTCATAGTTCTACATTAATACTTCACTGTAAAAGAGCAACCGCTATATTTCAGTCTGACTAATTATGATTTACACGAAGCTGCACGCTGTCTTTATGAAACAACTCTCTACACCGTTTAGAAGGCGAGCAACTAAATCTCTCGAGTTAATGCTAATTTTAACGATGTGTACGAATGCAATCGCCGTGATAACATAACGGCGGCACCCTTAATTATACGCGAAAACCAAGAAAAAAAGGAGACATGCAACGAAGGAACGAAGACCGTTTGTCGGGCATAGAATCGTGAACCGTGGTATTTAGAGGGGGTTGTCGTCACAGCACATATTTTATACGGCAATTTGGCTGTAAGTGGTAAGAACGTAAAGTTAACAAGTTGAGGGGGTCGCCTAACAGAAACAAACGAGAAACCGGGACTGCTGGCACAGATGGTAACGGTGGTGTGTTGCATCGCGCGGGAAAAGAGTGAGGGGGAGATGGAAGTTGCCTTCGGGGGCGAGATTTACGAGCGTCGCCGACCGGCGCGAAAAAGTTTACATTTGCTTGTGTCTCTTCCTCTCCCTCTCTTTTTATCTCTCCTTTTCTCCCCGCGGCTTGCCGGAAGTGACCAGGAGGATTGACGGCGTGACAGCCGCGATAAACTGGATACTACAGATTTGACGTTTAGGCGCGTCGTGGCGGGACTGAGTATTTCGCTTATTTGCTGTAAGGCTGTAAGATCAACGCTTTCGGAATTTTATTGATAATAACGCGAAAGAAAAAAGTTCAAAATATTCGAAAGAAGAGGAAGAGTTTAAGGATTCGGAAGAATTTGAATTAACACTATTTTAACGTAAAAAAAATTGTATTAAATATTAATTTAAATTATCAAAATTTTTAATAACGAAAATTATAATCAACTGAATTAGCACCTGGAACCATACTAGCACTCTAGTTAATTACAAGTAACTGCAAATAAAGTGCTCTTTTTATATAAGTGACAATAAATAGTGAAATTTTAGTTTTCATATTATTTCTCTTAAATATATTTTATTTTAATAGGTGTTACTTTATGATATACTATACTTTAATGTCTGAAACCGATGAAACATGTCCAACCGAATCATATTATCATATTATTTTGTCACAAATAATATAATCTTCGGGATTATCGTATAATCGTTAGAATTAAATTCTAATTTAGTTCTAATTTCTATCACAATTTGTAGAATTTTTTACTTTTGAAACGTACTGCAAGCGTTTCTACATTTGAAACGTTTTCGAGTCAAAATATTGAATTATACAAGAAGAATAGAAATAGAATAGCATATCTCATTTGTTTTCTGGATGACCTGGTTTTATTACTATTCATGCTGTAAAAACCCGAGCGAGGCTGCCGAGTGCATCATCGACGTGCAATTGAAATTTCTGACAAATCGACATTCGTGTGTGCGTTGCGTAAACGAGTGCGAGTATTGCGGCCGACTGGAAAGTCCGGCCAGGGAACATTTCGCGAACAAACTTTTTTAATTAAATGGATACTCAGCTACGCGGTGGTACCGATCAATTTAATACACGCGGCGAACGAGGAGGGAAGAGAGGAGGAGGGGAGGAGAGTGGTGAGAGGTCGTCAAGAAATTTAATTTTCGGAAGCACCATTCGTGAAAAAAGCGATGATGGCAGTAAGGTTCGGATAATTTCGAAAAATTCGTCCGGGGCCCGGACCGAACAACGTTTTGTGCACGTTGGCTTGGCCCCGCAATATCGAGGTTGACGACTGCAAAGGTCGATAGTTCCATCTTAAAGCGTAAATTGCGTTACCTTCGAGTTCGAGTGCTCGCTACGCCCGAACATCGCCGCGCGAAATTACGTTTACAGAAAATATCGGTACATTCACGAGAAATATAGGTCCGGAAGATATTAACCATCTTCTCTTGGCGCTAACAAAAGAAGGAAAAATATCAGTTATTGGCTTTGCAACAATGAAAGCGAGAACCAAAGAAAGCAACGGATGCAATGACCGAGATAAAAGTAAAAGGCACCTACATACACACATATGTACACACATACACATACATACATACGTACATATATATATATATATAAAGTAATAAAGGCGCGGATTAAAAGAAAAATAAATAGGAACAACGAAAACTTGCTGAACCACGAGAGAATTTAGGAAAATGCGAACGCTGAATGTTCTGTTGATAAGACGAATCGAGGAAAACGTAGACGTAAACGGCAGTCGAGAGGGATACTTGGGTGAAGAATGAGGGGCAAGAATGATGGAAGGAAGAATCTATAGGAAATATCTATTCTTGAGAGAGGTATCGCGCGTAGGAGTTGGAAGGCGGAGGGGGGGGGGGACAAGGGAGAGAAGCATAGCTACACGGAAGGAAATAGAGAGATGTGTCCAGGAGAAACGAGGAGATCGTTCTCCAGTGTATCGGAGAAAAGATAGAGGGGTCTTCGCCTAGACTTCGCATTTTCCGTCGACTATCGAGAACCTCGACCTCTGGAGCAATCGACAGCAAACATTTCGTGAAACTTCGTTCAACCCTGCTAACCGCTAACTCGTCGGCGGCCGTACAAAGAGGAGTAACAAGAAACGCAAGCTCGATTTCTCCTGCGCTTTCCAGTAGAGACGACGGCGTGAGCCCGAACATTTCTTTGTCGTTTGCACTCTCCGACTCTCTCCCTTTACATGATATTTCAGGAATAACGTTAAAATCCAATTTTAATAACAGACTAAATTGAATTTAAAAACGACCTTTTCTTCAAAGAGTTATTATCTGATTATGTTATTCAATATTAAATATCTTTAGTTATAAATATGTGACAATCGTGACGCAGTAAAGTTGTGCTCTTTGTGCCGGAGAGGTTCAAATCCGATAGATCAGAATCATCTGATTTTTATTCGATCGCTACTTTTCGCAAACCACGAGAGTGCAAAAGCTTATAATTTCTCGATTGCTCGATAAGCCGAATTTTTTGCCTTCGGAGAAAAAAAAGGAGAAAACAATTTTCGACCATTTAAAAGTTAGGAAGTATATGAGCTCGGAATATACATTGTTTTAAATTAACTTTGTTATAATTCTTGGAGCGAATAAACACAAATCAAGTATCATTATATAGATACTATTATTAGCCATACGTGATTATTGGTTACTTGGCGTTATAAACATTCAATTGCTGCAAGCATGCAAAATGAGTTAAATCCAATGAGATAAATCCATAAATTTATAAAACGCGGTATATATAACGTACATAAACACGTTTTATTCAAGTTGATGGATTTTGTATGTACATTTTACCAGGATTTAATCTATCTCTCAATTTTAATGCTATAAAAGGATTATCTCGCCATTTATATCTTCCCTATTTATATCTGCAAGCACAAAGCAATCGCAATGTGCTATATTTCTTGTTCCATTTTTTATTTTTCTTTAAAAAATAGATTTAACTCGATTTTTATTTTCTTCTAATATGTAAGATGAAAGTGGTATGGTTTCTATTTACATTTTGTATAGTAACTTTTAATAATCACTATTTTAAATTGAAAATTTAACATTTGCATTCGTCAGTATGTAATATTTAGGACGTTATTTATAAAAATATAACGACCATTGCATAATGGATTAAAGAGAGGAAATAGTGTAACGTTTCTATTAAATTTAAAAACTCAAAAAAATTATATGAAACTGGAGAATTATATAAAAATTCTATAATTTGTGAGTAATATTTTACTTACTTGCATGCTGGTTCACCGACAGTCTCGAAAAATAGGCAGGTACCACCATTCATGCAAAAGTCTCCTGCTATTGGACAGGGCTGCTCCTGCCGCGGCCACGCCGCTGTCGCTGCAATCAAAAATACACATTATTATTATTAAACATATCAATGGATTGTAAACCGCCCAACGATCTGCATCGGATTTTAATGACAAATATAATTTTCCTATTAAATTAAATTTCTTAGCTTTATTTTAAACTGCGCGCCGACAGGTTTCGTCAGACTTGAAACATAGTTACTAATTTAAATTTCGATGCTCGGGAGCATCTTAAAATCCTCCCTTCCCATTTTCCCCGACTGTAAAAACTGTAAATTAATTTATTGTGAAAAATAATACCTCAGCCGGGATTCGAATCCAGATCTCTCGTTATTCCGTGCAAGCGTTCTAGCCAATTCGACCACTAAGGCATATAATATTATTCCTCGCAATAACCAGTATATCTTAAAGCATGTCCTTTCAGGCGACGTATAATAACAATATTAGCACATTAATTCTGACCGATCGGTATATGTTAAATATATCAGTGGATTGTAAATTGCCCAATGGTCTGCATCGGATCTTAGTGATGAATATAATATAATGAATATAATTTTTCTATTAAAAGATCTGAGGTATTATTTTTACAGACCGTTGGGCGATTTACAATCCATTAATATGTTTACCGGTCAGAATTAATGTACTAATATTGTTATTATTATTACATCCTGATGAAAGAATCACGCTTAAAAGCCTATAAATATTTTTTCTGTAATTATTATTCTAATGAAAATCTAGAATCACTTAGGAAATTAATTATCTCATAAAAGTTACACACGGAACAGACACACGAATTACAAAAATGTGCATCAAGTCTTTGCGAGCAATCGTTTAGTAAATCGAAACTCGCTAATACGGCTTTTGTATCGTTTGTTTGCTGCAAAATTTTTGCAAATTACTAGCGTCGCTGAATGTCGTCAACGTGACAAAGAGACAAAGAATCTGGTATCTGAAACATCTGTATTAAATATTTCTTTCCAATCGAAGCTTTAGTGATTATCCAAAGGCTACTATGCTGGCTTCTCGTAATGTGCATTAGCATGATAAAACGAAATACGCCGCACGACAAGATGGAAAGGAAAAACACGTGGATTAAATGCGATAGCGTATTTAATGAAACTGGAATACGCATCATTGCGTAATTAACTACCGTGGACTGTTATGTGTATCTCATGTACAATTTTAATGTTTGGAGATTTTCACGTTCGCGTCGCATACAGACGCGATTCCCGTTCTCTCTCTCTTTCTCTCTCTTTTGCCGTACCGATTTAATTATTAATTTAATTATAACAAACATTAATTAAAATATCGTTAAACTGCATTTACTACAGTGTAACGCAATGCATTTTAGGTGGGCGACATACAATACGGTGTGTTATTTGTTGTAATTGCGTAAAACTCTGCAAAATTGTTCGACGCGTGTTGGTTACGTAAAATTACGTTAGTGTATCGTGTAATGAGATTTATTCATTACCGTTGACATTTTATTAATATGGTGTTGTTTGTGTTATTTTTACGATAACATCACCAACGTTTGAATCATCACATTATCACAATTAGGATTGATTAGATTTTTTTCAGGTATCATTTTTATCCTGGGTTTATACTAACTACTGAATTTATCCTTGTGACATGGTACATTTGGAAGCGCACTAATATTTTTAAAAGAATTACAATATTCAATTACATAAGTGACTAACTTAAAAAATTTCTATGTTTTTACAAATATATTACAGAGACGTGACACCCTTTTTTAATTATTACATAGTTAGGAATTAAGCCGATTATTTATTGGGATCGGCGTTTGAATGAAAATGTACATTAATGAAAAAGATATTTTATTTTAGTACCTATACGTCAGTTTTTTGTTGAATAGACTAGCTCGAAGCAAAAGCAAAGTAAACGAAAAAGCTGGGCGGGAAAAGGAAATTTATTCTAAATGCGCACTTACATAAATTGGGCGTTCAGATAAAGCAGGTGGAATGTGCCGTGAATTTTAGCGACAGATATTGGAAACATCCGCATAGTGAAATCTGTTATCTGGTACGTATCGAGTTTATCCATAGCGACGTGTGAACGCGGAATAAAAGAATTGCATCTGCTTCGGAAGTGCAAGCTGTCGACACAATCGATATCTCCCTTCTGCCCGCCGTTTCTACGTCGAGTTGTTGCTTTCGTCGGCACTTTCACCAGTCGTTCTACTCACTCACGAGTGTAAAACGCGACGCGTCGGAACTTCATCCCTCGCACGGGAGAAAACGATATTCGCACAATATACGCGAACGCTCAAAATGTCGCCATGCATTTTCATAAGCATCGCATTTCCGCCGAATTAATCTTTGACATGCAAATGCGGTGGTTGCGACGAAGGTGGAAAGGCCGAAGTTTATAAAGATCCTACAACATCGCTTGCTTCCCGAAGTTTTCCCGAATCTCTGGCCACTCGCGAGTGTCCTTCTTTTTTCTCCTTCCCTATCACAAAACCGCAACGTTGGCAACGATCGCTAGACAACGCTGACACGTCGATAGCTGCCATCGTACGGTTTACTGTGCTTGCGAAGGATAATTTTATTACTTATTTAATTAACTATATAAAATATAGTTCGACTCGGAACTGTTCCATCAACGTTAAAACAAAAGAGAGTTTTTGTGTATAAAACTCTATAATCCAGATTTATTGTCAGGCGAGAGCCGATTATTAAGGATAATTTTTTTTAAACGCAAATAAATAAAGAAACTTACTATGATTGAAGTTTCATATTTAATATATCAAATTTATTACTTCAAATTCAGTTTTATAAACTGCTTTTTTTTCTGGGTTTAAAATGCATTCATTGTAAGCATCCTTTATAAATATATGGTTTTTATTAGCAATATTATAGTAATAATTACTATAAAAATGATATTCCTGACTACAATTATTTTATTATGCAATTACAGTCGCAAATAATCACACATTTTCTTTCAGTGTAGAGTTCTCCTAAAGACTTTGGAAAAATTTAAACGAATAATATTATTTATATTAAACTCTTACTTATGATTCTTCTTACATAAGAAGACAATAGCTTTTTCTAGCTCGTGAAATCTCGTGGCTTGATTATGCTACCAGAAAATATTGCGATGTCACACTTACCGCGTCGTTACAGTTAATCTAATTGGTCTCGATAAAAAGATCCAATTTACAGAATTGGCTTCATCCGTCGGAGACGTCGTGAAAAAAGCTTTTGCTTTTTGGATTTTCATGAGTCTAGTCGGCGAAAGTGACAACTTCAAAAATGCGCATACAAAAAGATATATTCGCTAAATTACAAAAAATTTCTGATTGCCTCGACGAATGTATCGCATAAAAAAGTCGCGCAGCTGTCATCGACAGAGATAACAGTGGACGTTACTGTAAAGCATAGATTGTTCACAGTTACGCGGTGGAAGTAGATGAATTTTTGATAGTTATTATATAAGATTAATAATCCTATATACGTTCGATCCGGCATTGCCACGTTTTCATCTAGGAGCTTCAGAAAGCATCGGACTAACGCTCCTCGCGGCCCTGTCCGGGTCTAAGTCCTTTTTCGCCCGCGTTTCTTCTCGTTAACTCGTTAACGAGCAGAAGACATTTCGCAGTGAAAGCTCTTACCAGCTCTCCGGCCAGATGGTGCACGTGGAAAAGCATTCCGCTAGACGAAATTTCAATTTTCTCGTCGCCGATGCGCCACCGTAAATGTGTGTTTCACGTTTACATTTACGCGGGCCAGTATACTGCTCTATGCGACCTATCGTGACGTGGTGATTCGCACCTCTCTTGTTACGACTTCTCGTTATAACGACACCCGCTAATTCCGAATATGAAAAGATAGTTTTGTCGGTGTTTCCGGCATTAATGGAACGCAAGCGTTAAGAGAAGGTAGGGACGTTTATCCGTGACAATTTGAAACAGAACTAATCTTTGCACCGTAGGTAATAAATATTTTTAATAAATTTAATTTTTGTATAAATTATAAATTCTTGAGATAGAGATTTTTAAGATCTTCACAAAAAATTCTTACACATCTTTACGTATACATGGAAAAATATCATAAGAAAAGCGATTGCTTAATTTTCTTTTTTAAAAATAACGGTTATTTATTCAAAATATGTCTTGTGTATCCTGGCTAATTTAATGTTCAGTCAAGAATTTTAAATTAAAATAAAAATTTGGTTTATTAATCTGGTTTTTCTTGGATATAATTTTATAATATTAATTCGAAAGAATATAAATTCCTCTTTTTATATAATAATGAGTTTTTCTACAATTGGTAATGAGTATATTTTAAGACAATTATTAAAAAATATTTTTTGTTACAGATAATTGTATTTTACTACAAGAAAAAAAGGAAATTGAGTAATAGCTTTTCTTAGCAGTAGAATATTTTTCTGCGTGTAAACGTGAATATAAAAATGGATTTATATAATTTGGAAATTGATCGACTACGTACGTGAAATTGTATTGGCGTTGTATTAATCAGTAATCGTTCCATGTTAATGTTCAAGCAACTGGGTATCAGGTGCTTTTGCTAATGCGTCTTCATCTCGTAGCAGACTACAATATCAGCAAAACGTTCGCGTGCAATACTAGTATATTCATCACCGTCACTGGCACAGAACGTATTAACCTCCTTATCTATGCAACGTGAGTTTGTTGAACTCCTAATAATTAAACCAAAATCACTTATCGAAATAAATTTTGAAACTTTCATGAACTTTCCGTTATACAGTCTTTAAGTATCATATAAAACAAGTGTATGTATGTTTTTATACATAAAATTCTTATTATTAAAAATATATGTTTTTAAAAATATTTATTATTATATATAATATTAATGCTGTTTGTTAAAGTAAAACAATTTGAAATCATCTTTCCTCCAAAGCTTACATTGCCAATTTACATTTGAAAGATGAGAAGGATAGATAAAAAATGGATTTACAAATTGATTACAGACTTCGATGGCCGCGCGAGATGAGAGATGCCGCCGGACGTTTCTTGCAATTAATTGCGTGTATGCTTTGTTATTTATTTGCTTTCGATTACGACGTGTCTGCCTGCCTGCCTGCCTGCCGATGGAAGTTAACCGCGCGTAAATAAATGATGCCGGAAAATTGAATCGCCAACCGAGTTCAGCGCGGCCGGTATTTTCCCGCGTTTCTCTTTCGAAGACTGCATCGAGGCGCCGCGCCGGTTCAATTTCCTAACGTCATTAGTCATCGCGGCGAATCCGGGGGTTGTAGCGCGCGTGCATCACCCGCGACATGATCGCGTATTTACACGCGCGCGCGACACGGAAATAAAACGTCACGAGTTACACGAGGTGGGCACGGGAGGGCCGTTTGTAATTCGTTGCGACGCGACCGTTACACCGCACAGAATTAGTTTGTAAAGATGCGATTTACAAGAACACCGACAACGACACGCAGGAGAGGGGAAGAGAGAGAGAGAGAAAGAGAGATTTATACCGCGCGCGGAAAAAGAGGGGACGTCGAAATCGAAACCTGCCGCCGCGCTGATATATCGATTCGAAGCGATAACATGCAGCTATTTGAATTCGCCCGACATCGCTTGAAATTCAATGAAAATTCGCCGGCGATAAAACTTCTTGACGCTACGTACATCGACGGGGATGGTTCATCAACCCCGCAACCGCGTTGTTTCATCGAACGCGAGCACGGTCCTTTCTTTCCGTCTCTTACGATCTCATAGGATTTCGTATGCGTCCGCCGTACGCGTTCCCTCCGCGAGAACTAGGAATCTATCGATTTTTATTCCACGGCCTGCAGTTCTTGATTTTAAATGTAATAATTACATAAGTCTGCAATGGTACTTATTTCATCTCTCCCCATTTTTTTTTTTTTATGTAAATAACACAATATAAGATGATTACAGTTCAAGTTTAGACAGACTTGATCAGTGCCGTCTTTCTTGATGGCAACACACAAGCGTTCCCGTAAAAATTGCTGACGTATCGACTAGCATACGAACATGTTGACGTGCGTGCTTTCAAGTTCGTCGTTTCGATGGTTCCTGTTTCCGTGAATTTCCGACTGCGCGAAAATGTTTCATCGAGACGCCGGATCGTCACTGTCGCCGCACTGGTTGCGCTAACAAAAGGACGGAAAACGGTTTCAATTCGGAGTGCGCCTGATGCACGCGGACGGCACATTGTTTGGACACTATTACCGCTGTTATATCCATCGGTTTTTCCAGTTACATGCCGGCAGGTGATCGAGAGGATCTGTCTCGTGACACGGAAAATCTTTCAACTTTAAAGACAGGCAGACAGCCACATGCGCCAAACTCATAGTAACGTTTAATTAACTGTTTATTGTCAAAAGTATTGTCAAAAATATTAACCGTGTATTTTATTAGCAAAGTTTCATCTATTCTGTTCTTCTTGGTTTTAAAATTTTGCCTACAAATCAAATTTACAATCGCAAAATTAAATTTAAATATAATCAAATAAAAACAATAAACAATCTTTCATTACATTACAATTTGTTCCGTAGTTGAGAATTTTTTAACGCAGCTCTTAATGTGAACGTTTAAACGTTTATTAAGTGTGCTTTGCGAAGCTCCATTTAAATTTGTGATCCTGCAAACACGTGCTTGCATCTAGCGTATGCGAATAAATATTTGTTTTAATAATAAAGTCTTAATAATGAGAATGCAATTAATTATTACATGTCATGAATTAATTTTGCGCATGAAGTGCGCATTAATGCACATTAGTAGGGCATTGATCTAATTTTCTTTAACATATTTTGACCTTTAACCTCATATCAGAATAATTATATCAAATGCTAAAGCTAGAATTTTTTGCAGCATTATTCATTATGTTTAAACTTCTTTTATAATTATTTTCAGAACTACATTTAGCTATATTCTTAGATAATATAAATCCATTCTTTCTCTGTAAAAGTTAATAAAAATTTCATTTAAAAAAGGTTTTAAGTATTAAAAATTGTCTTAAATATTAAAAAAAAGCAACCAGCTTCAGTTGACATAATTATTTTGATATCTACGACACTCAAGTCAAAATATATTAAGCAAAATCGGATCAATATTCTATTAATGTAAATAAATGATTTTATGCGCAAGGTTGGTTTATGACATGCGATGATTGCATTCCCGATTTTATTATTAAAACAAGTTTATTCGCATATTAAATAGAAAAAAATATCTTTTCGATAATAAAGCGTTTGGCTATTTCAAAAGTGACGATCTGTGACATTTTGTAAATAATTAACCTTTTAAATAAATCAATTGAATTTTTACATTATTGAGCATACATAATTATTAAAATTATCGACTGAAATAGTTTAAGAATTGCGATCAAAGATAGCTTACTTGTCGAAAACGCGAAGGTAAATTTCGAGAGTTATTTCGAGAGTGTACCGTCGTTCCTCTCTCTCGTACGAAACGAGGTCGATCGAGCTATCTGGTTGCAACGCAAAGAAAGCGCACGATGGGAAAATGAGAAAAGCCGCCACCGCATATGACGATATGGCGACGAAGAGCCGCGCTGCGTGAAAGAAAAGAATAAACGGCGACGGTGTTTGTTCGTCGCTAAAAGGCATTAAAAGTCCGTGTGTATACACGCGGTGACGTCGAAGTGAAACAAGCGTAAACGGAAACGTAAGCGCTCTAGATTCCTTCTGAAGCCGCTTTTGAGGACACGTTCCTCGCGCATACGTCAAGAACTCCTTCTCGACTCCTTGTTGGGATTATACACGTCGCGTCTCTAAAAGAGATGTTGCGAGCGCGAAAACGGAACGTCGATCCCCGAATAGAAAGCGGCAGAGGCGCGTTTTTTTTTTTCGCCGGCGAAATTAACGGAAACTTTTAGCCTAAATGTACAATCGCGTGTGCGAGTCTGCTTATTTATCCGCGAAACGTCGTTCCTCATTCACGCCGCGAAAGAATTCGCCGTGGAGGAACTCGCGGAATCGCGAGGTGCTCCGCAACGGGGAGAATGCGGCATTGTTTCGGAAGCGCCTCGGAAAAAAAACGCGGTATGGCGTGAATCTTCGTTCGTTATCCCGTGAATCTCGTCGTGTATGTGAAAAGGTGAACTGGCGAAAAATGTTTGTTATTACTCTTTTTTTAATAACAAGTTACAGGAAATGAGAAAGTGTATGCAAAGCACACAATAATCAAAATATTTCGATTTAAATAATTCACTGATAAAAAATGCTTCGACTCTTTATTGCTTTGCAGTTTTAAAGAAATTCACCATTTGCTATTTTTATGAGTGTAAAAGCATTTAAATCTTTTTTATGTATTAATTAATTATATATTTTATATTTGTCAAGTAATTATACATTAAGAACAAAATTGTGCACTTTATAGCACTTTAAAGAAGAAATTATTTTGAATTTGCCTTATCTTCTGGATCTCTCTTTAGATATATCTACGCAATTATACACGTACATAATTTGCGATGTTTTTCAGGACAGACAATACGTCCTAGCAAACGCTCGGAAACATAGGTTTGTATTTCGATGCAATGCAAATTTGGCTGTGCTATTAGTGCAGGCTGTCAGTTAAGTAATTATTACGCGCGCGTTGTAATTTCAAATGGGATTGTACGGCACCGCCGTAAATTTGGGCAATCATTAATAGTCAATTGAGAATGCGCACTCGATTCTAGAACGCCTGATGAACCCTAGTTGTTAATTACTCATTTCGGTTTTCAAAACCGTCGGGCAAAACTGACAGCTGTCGTTGCTCTACTCGAATTCAAATACGATAACACGATTTTATATTTTGCTTTTGAAAACTACCATGTTGAAACAGTAGAATATAATTTGACTGGCGAAAAATTGCAATTTATCGAGTATACTCGAGCACGAAATTAAAGTCAACATGCGTTTGCGACTAAACGAAATACAAAATTTGCAATAACGCGTAAATCAATTTGGATTGCCGCCACACACACATTAATCTCATATATTTATTGGATAGTATTCTATCTTCCGTACACAGTGTACCGATGAAATCGCAATAATGTGCGAATGTATCCAGGTGTACGTGTAATATATCCAGAATCTATCAGTGATCATGTTAAACTTTTAACAACTGTGACTACGTCACTTCATTCTAACGATCGCTATCGTGATATTAACTTTGATTAAGTTACATTAATGTAATATTTTCATTTAAATGCTTTATTTTAAGTTAAAAGTAACAATTGAAGAGTTTCCTACAAAAAACAAACAATTCCACTTTTTGTAAATCCGAGTTATGACATCAAATCATTCTATCATTTATCAGTACGGTAAACAATTATGTTTCGACAAGAATGAAACAGAAAATAGGATGTATGTAGGTAGTAGATATAAAATTTTTCCAAGAACCAAACCAGGCCAGAAATTCTTCATCTTTTTCTTAATGAATCTTCAGATTAATCGAAGCTTAAAAAAAGTACTTAAAATATTAATCAAAGCCTACAACTTTGTTCTTATATCTATTATGTATCCATAGAAAAATTATCATTATTTATATTATGCAATGAATAACAATTTAAAAGTGAAAAGTTTTTTGCTTGCTGAAAATTTAATTTTTTAGACTCGTTTAGTTTTCATTGGAAATCCTTCAATTGAGTTACATGTTGTGGGTAATTACGCTTTCGTAAGATGCAACGAGGCTGCCACTTTATATTCAACATGCTAAAAAATATTAAATATAATTATAGAAAACAGTACATCACAGTTTCTAGCGTAACGTTTAGCGAGCCTATGAGATTTCGTTTCTTTCTTACTCTCCCTTCAATCCCCATTGCGGCAATAAAATAAAAGTGAACAATGAATCGCGGGTTAGATTGAAGGGCTATGAACTGGACGATGCGGAGAGTCTGTGTTGGCGTTTCGCGCACGGGCGGTGTGTCGGCCAACGAAATTTTCTCGTTTCTCTCTCTTAATACTCTTTTTTCCTTGCCCGGCCATGTTCATCCCCCGTTCCCCTTCCCGAGCCGACGTATCGACGCCCCGGCCGACAATCGATCATACGTCGACGTTCGTCACGCGATTCCACCGCCAGCCGAAAACTATCGCGGTCATTAATCTGCCCGGCCCCTGTCGGCCCTGCCCGTGCCGCTGTCGATCGAAGGATAGAAATTGTCTCCGGCTCTCCGGCCGGTACTTTGGCCAGGTATTTCAACCTTATTCTCGTAAAAATCGCATACGCCCGCCGCCGTCATTAATCCGACGTGATCCCGTCGGTCATTCGGGCATGAACCGGAGTTAATCGAGCGATTTTTAGCGGCTCTCTTTTCCATTTTTGTACCCTCTTTTTTTTTTTTTTTTAATAAAAATTGCACGTTGGTTATTAAGCCCCATTGTAATTCGACGATCGAGGCGCGTTTTTATTCGCTTCACACGTCATAATTGAAACAGTTGATAGGGATTTTTCACCCGATTATTTACCCGAATGTATACGTTTGACAAATACGAACATTTAAATTTTATAAATCATCGATATTTTTACAATGTCGGACGTCACTGAACAATCGATATAAACAAGTATCGACATAGCAAGTGTAAAGTTCTCGAAGTATTAATGTTTGACAGTTTTGTTAATAATACTGGAAAAAAAGATTTTGTGCAATATTAGATAATAAAAGTATTGACATAAGTTGGAATATGTTTATTAATTCTGAAGTATTTTAAACATATTAACGGGACGTAACTCGAAAGTACGCAAACTATCACAGAATTATCGTTTGTCAAATATTATTTACATCTTTACATGCCGGTATTTTTGCTCAATAATCTTTCTAGGAATTCCAGATAACACGATCGAGAGTTGTTTAAGGTGAAATATTACGGAGAATGCTCGGTATTTAATATATCAGCGGCAATTCTCAGTCGGTTGGCATGAATTTTCTATCCGATTTTCTAGGAATACAAGCGAACAGGGACGTCTGGACTCGCGCCGCAGTAGTGCTGCTCGAGACTGATCAGACATTCAGGTTCCGTTCTTCGTAGCGCGCAGCAGGCTTTTAATATTTAACCCATGATACTTCGCGCGAATAGCTACATGACACCTGATACCAACTTGGCATATCGCGTCATTCATATCATATGCGTTCCGATATATAAAATGGAAACGGAAAAATTGATGCTGTTACATATGCAAAAGCATAGATAACTAGTGTCGCAGCAAAACTTATCAGATTATTTTGAGAAATATATGTTTGTAAAATTTCATTATAATTCATAGCGTAATTTGCAAATTGTCGCACGATAACAAATGTTCCTAGTGATTCAGAGATATTTCTATAACAATGAATAAATATATAATTTTATCATAAATATATAATTTTCAATGTAATTTATATATTATATTATATATAATAATAAATTTTATATAATATAATGATAAAGTTTATTAAATAACTTTAACAGTTAATAAAGACGTCATGTCAAGTAATTGCACAAATCTAAGTCTCGGTCAGCTGCAGAAAAGAAAAATTAGTTCTGCAAAACTTCTGCAAATTTAGTTTTTATTTTCGAGCGGTAGTAAAAAGCAGAAAATATTACTTTTGGAATGTGTCGTATTGCACGAGACCGTTGCTGCATTAAATGTTTGAGTTGTCCATGATGGGATCTCACGAGCAAACACGAGTAACTAGCGTTGAGGAAACAACTCTCTCGTAAAACACTAAGTAAACCTTCGAACGACATACTTCGACGCCATCAAAAATCTGCCAATCCAATTTGAGAAACTGTAATATTAAAAACTTTATATCGTTCTCCATTCTGTATTTATATAAACGAGTAACTGCTTATTATTGATGAGCTATTTTCAATGAGCAAAAAACTTTCGTCGGACTTTCAATGCAAGAATTTTTAGAAAAAAAAAAACTCATTTTCTGTTTATTTTATAAATGTGTTAATTTTATAAATATATAACCAAAGATTAACATGATTAAAAATCTAAATTGGTATTTCCATCTTTTTTTATTATACAATTGTTTATTTATTTATTGTATTTGTTGAACAACGACATCTTACTATTTTCAAAATTTGAAAAACCGAGAGAACCGAAATTTTCTTTCCTTTCACAATTTTTTATAAATTTCTTTCTAAAAATCGAAAGATATGAGAGCGATAATTTTTTAACAGAACAATTAAAGGCATGCTCGCGAAAAAACTAAATGCTCTTCCCCGTTCAAATCAATCACGAGGATGATTGTCATCTGCTATCAATAACGCCACAATAACGACGATGCCGTGTTCCGACGAGTCGAAAATTGCGATTTAATTGAGTATCAGCGGTCGCCGAAAAAGAGTCCGCGCGATATAGGACATTTTGTTGTGGAATTAAATACTTTCGATAAAAAATGGGGGGATCGAGGGATTTTTCGCACGCATGAAAGGCTGAATTCTCCCATGCCGGTAGTTTTTCGCCAGTAACGGATCGGTGATAATGGTACGGGTAGAGTTTATCGAACCGCCACACCAGGTGTGATAAAATTAAATTTTTTGTTCTTTTTTTACCCCCCTCCCCCCTCTCTCTCTCTCTTGCTTTTTAACCTGCCAAAGCAAGATTAGTAATAACAAAGTGAACACGTATTTCGTGAGCGGACCGCGAGTTCACTCCGTTCGTCACGTGCGGCAGGTTAGAACATATTACGGTCATGCAACCGTCCTGTGGGAAGGATAAGGAGGCATACCTCGTTGGTATTTTGCCGATGAAAATGTAATTTTTTTTATTAAACCGTCGACGGCGGGCAAACTGATTTGCTTTACGACGTTTTCGGTGGAAGACGGATGACCAATCGCGATGCACGAAGCTTGGCCTAATAATGCTTGCGCTGCACGATATCGTTGGCCGGGTTTGTACGATTCACGTGATACGTGAATCAACAAAATCAACATGTTTTCTTCCTCGAAGGCAGAAGCAAACAGTAACGCGTTCATCGAGTAAGTCACTATCAGTGAGTAGCTTCGACTTTAACTTTAATTTCAGTGCAGTAGAAAAATCTGTTATAATTTTTTATTATACTTATTTTTATCGGTACTGAATGATTGATTACTGATTTCAAAAGGTCACGTCTTTCTCAGGAAACACTACATTTTTCCAATCATCGCTTTGAATTATAATTGTTGGGAAAACACATTTTTTAAAAGAAACTTCTGAAATAAAGTTTGTAATCAACCTGTAATGTTTTTTTTTCACTTTTTGTAAAACGCCTCTATTAAAAATCGGGAATACTTTACATGAAATGTCGCTCCGGCGCAAACTTCCTCTTCAGGGGGAAGTATTCAAAACTATTAAAGCAGACGTTACGCGAAGCAATACACACGCGTATGGAAAGATGAAGGAAGAGTCTAGGTGGACGTGTATATACAACCGTCTCGGTTAAGCATGTGTAGAAACGCATTTCTCGTACGGTAGCTTGGAGAACGGCACCTGGGGGCACAATCTTCCTTTTGCGTTACGTCGCGGCGTCATGCTGGGGCAATCCGACTGGCGCAAAAAGGCTGAACAACGGCCACTGCCAGGGCGACTGCAACATGTCGCAACTGCGCCCCGCTTGATTCGTTTTCGCTTCCCTCCTGATTGAGTTCGGAGTCGTTACACACGCGAATGAACGAAACCGTTCACAACACCTTGAATAAAGCAGATATAGGGTAATGCCGGTATTTACGCCGTAGAAGTCAGAAAAGATAGAAGGAACGAAGGCAATTTGCCTTCGCATCTAATCTATTATAAGCTTAGTTCTTGTATTCTTTGTATAGCTTGATTGTCCATTAATGAGTGATCGTATACATCTCATCTTTTTTAATATTCACAGCAAAAAAATGCAAGAGTTTCTAAAAGCTTTTTCAGGTATAAAAAAATGAACATTTCGCTCTTTTAATTTTTTAATAATATTAAACAGTATGAAGTTCTTATGGTATTGCTTATTTAATTTTAAACATGGTAAATAATACTTGATAAATTACGCTACGTCTTACTCTTTAAAAGCAAGACAGTCGTCAGCCTTTCAATCTTTAACTTAAATGGGTACATTCTGTGGTAACAAATGTTTCTTTGTTTGAACAGAAATGGAATAAAATGTTATTTTTTTAATGTAACGGTATATATATCTCGGAATTATTTTAGTTTCCCTAAACAGCACAATAGAAATCTAGGAAATAACTGAACAATTTCGATCAAAATCCATTTCGAAAAGTTCTATAATACATGTCCCGATGATACAAGGATCGTTATTATTGCATATCTGTTTTAAAAGTATCGAGTGTTCGAGATTTTAGGCAGATGTTTAAATTTGTCATGAAATCGAAATGTTCGCAATGACGTTTGAAATTTCGATCAAAATGTTCCGTGTAATTTTTCGATGAGCGGCATAACGCGATGCCACGAGAAATCCGCGGCATAAAAGCGGATTTCTCTTGAGTGCGCGGGAGAGCGAAACATTCGCCTTGATTGGATCGTTACACGATTCGATAACGCTCTACTACCGTTTTCAGCAGATTACGATGAGCGCACTCACAAATCTGAAATCAAATCGAAGGAATATTTGTCGAAAAAAAAAAACTGAAACATAGCGATGATGGTTACATGGGGCCCAATACATGAGCAATTTGGGCTGTTAAAAGTTTTAAACACCGTAATGTAATTCATCAAATCGATTAGAGCTCGTTTTATATTTACTTGCGGATTGATCGTAAAATTGGTTATAATTACTTAAACGCCCATACAAATGATAATTGTCTGTACACTTGAATAAATGGTTTCCTCATTAATTTGTAAGCAGCTATTGCTCTGATTATGTGAGATCGAATTATCTCATCATTATCATTTGACAGCGACGTTAATATAGATACATGATGTGAGATAAATATATATGCACTTTTGATCTGCAGTACTCTAGTTTAGCGGAGGTTTCATCTATTTGTAAAATATGTTCGGTAATTCAGCTTCAGATGACACGGTCAGTGTACGCCATTGGTCAATATGACATTGGCCAAATTAATTATGCATTACCAGTGTCGATATATTCGATCTAAAAGCAATTGTTTAAAGCATATGAAAGGTGACCAATTAACGTTGGCCACATTTGACAGTACGTATATGTTTTCTGCAATAAGCAATATATTAAGTAACGCAAGATGAACGTATTTTTATTTTTAAATGTGTAAAATCAATGTTTTCGACTGGTACAATAATCTCATAACTAAATTTTTTAATTTGTGTGAGAAATAACCTAAACTTTCGGGTCCAAGACACTCGAAACAAAAATCGTAATAACATTAATTTGATTATTATTAAAAAGAAATTCAACGTACGTTGAATTATTCAATTAGTTAAAAAAAAAGAAAGAAATTTATAACAAAAATATATAATAAGATTATAAAAATTGCTGCATAAATATTATAATTTCTATTATAATACTTACAGAAATTATAATATTTTTATAATTTTCATCCTTTTATTATGTTTTTGTACTTTTTCTATTAAAATAGAACACGTTAAAACATCGGGCTCAGAAAGAATTAAATTCAATGTCATTCGCATAACAAAGCTTTTAAATTGCTTGTACGTGTATTTTAACGCTGTTTTGAAGTCTGTTGTTGTAATCGATGAGCACCTTTGTGCCTCTGTGTAACGTTTGACACGACCGACGCGTCATCGAAGAGTGCTGTTAGCTTCTAGCTAACATCAGGCACGAATAGCACGATCTATCTCATATTAACTCGCGGCGACGTTGTTGAAATTTGTCGGATAGCCAGCAGAGCTTTAATCAGACTGATAACGAACGTAACGAAGTTATTTTCGACATTTATTGGATCATAACATATTCAGGAAATGAGATCGCGAAATGAGGTCTCATTACACGGTATATTTTTGGGCATTCGCGTGAGTGCTTCGTGTGATTGCGTAGAAGTTATTCGATAATAGATAACATTTGCATTCGGGAATATCGCTAAAATATCCAAAATCGGGGTGACCTAAAATCTGCGCACGTATGAATTCCGACACGGTTAACTTACCACAACCTATCGAGGCCTTGATGTGTCTGCTCGTTTAGCTCCAATGGACATTTCTTAGTTTCACGGGCGTATATTATATATGATAAAGGACTTAACTCGGTACTCATTACGGGCCCGCTGAAATAATCCCGACTACGTCATTTTTATCCGTTTTCTCTTTTTCTCCCTTTCGTCCTCCCACCTCCTCTGTCTATGTCTCTCTCCTCTCTCGTGTCGGAAGCCACCGGCGACATTTTCGCGTCGGGGTATCGCCACTGGTCGTTATTCACCGGCGTTAAACAGCGAAAATTTCAACAAAGCCCCGCCCGCGCCGTTATATTTCTCCTCTCTCTCTCTCTCTGTCTCTCCCTCTCTTCCATCCCCCACGCAAAATACAATGAATATCCGAGCGCGTTCGTCCGGACTCCGCGACGATCAGAGACCCACATGGAAGACCCGCGGAACTTTTAATCCGTCCCATTCTCGACCGAGGGAGATAGGTCGTGTCGCGAATCCGCGATACTGCACAGAAGTGCCTCCTCTCCCCCTCCGCTCTTCGCGGGAGGGTATTTCGCGTATAAATCGCTTAATCTCTTAAAAATACGATCGGACTTGCGCATTCCACAGTACATTGCACACAACGTAACCACTCGATAGTGTGTGGACATTGTGAAAATCCCCGGCTGCATGCCGTATTGATACAAACGTCAGCGGCAAAAAAAAATCCAACGCCACATTTTTTTTCGGACGGTTATCAAGCGTCGTTGAAACAAAGGATGATAATGAAAATTATGAACAAATAACAACAAAGGTTTCGTGAGATGTTAAAGGGATATTTGCGAGGAATATAAATCGTGAATATAATTGTGAGAGTGCGCACGTTAAAAAAAAAAAAAAAATTTCGCAGAGGCGTTCGCGATCGCGTTGTACAATTTTTGTGATAGCTCACTAACTCCGTGCAGCATCTCGTCTAAACCGGCAGCGGTTAGCCAACTAACGAGCGGTCGAGTAATGTCAAAACATTAATCGTGCCTAGTGGTTTACCGAAACCGAAACGTCGATTTGCGGCGCGAATCATCGCCGGTTAAATACCGCGGAACTCCAAGATACAAGTGCAATGTATTCACCGATGAATATATAACGTTTTCACATTGTTTAAATGGTCGGTATCACGCGATTAAGTTACATTATTCTTAAATTATGATTCGCTGCACGTACGTCATTTCCGATCTAGCATCTTATATTTAAAAACGGCTTGTTTCAGCCCGTTGAGTGCGTTTTATTCAATTTTTGTTCTACGTAAAAATTGCAAATAATTCACCTTTAATTTCAAAGCAAATTTGTATGCGCATACGGCTATTTTATTTAAATAAAACATAAATATTTTTGTTCTCTCTTCCTTTCTCTTTTTAAAAATATGTATTTACTTTTTCATTTCCTTTCAGTTTCTTTTGAAATAACAAATTTACAAAACGTTTCAATAAAACGTCTACATATCTCTGACACGTTCTATTATTTTTGATAAAAAAATAAGTTTGAAGAATGATAATCCATCTCGTTACACATGTTTTAAAAAATTTATATTGTTGACTAACTATAAAAATATAGTTGGATAAAAAAAATGACAATTAATTATAATGATATTATGGTTACTGCTACTATTTTTTTCTCGGTGTAAGATCAAATAAAATAAAAGCTCAATAAAAAAATTATTTATTGAGCAATGATCAAAATTAGATTAAAGATACACATATTAAAATTAAGCGGTTTAAAGGCAGTTGTTATTTCTCTAACAACTAAATACAAGAAGTGCATGCGATGTACGCTTTTAGAGAACAAGACAGTTAAGTAGGGCAGAATGCGCATTCGGAAATTAATTGTGTTCGTAACTTGTCCATTGAATTATATCGCGGCAGTTACGCGTGTCAACGTCGCGCGCACCCACACACAAACAGATACGGGGGGAGATTCGATTTCGCGTATTGTTACGCCGAATTGTCCCATTTGCGTTTAGCGAAATATCGAATTTCGATCGCGCGTGTATCTTCCTTTATTGGCCATCACCGGTTCGCGAGTGACGTTCGTCTCTCTTCGCTGCGAGTAATCGAGCGTGATTCTGCTCGACGGAGAAAAATATTTGGCATAGGAGATGATGGCTCCGACGGCCATATAGTGCAATTTCGTAATGTTATATTCGGATATTTGAGAACTTTACGGTCAAATTTTATTTAACAAAAGCACCAACGAAAGATTCTTTTAACAATAATACATATGAGACCGTATATGTGTGTAATACAATTCAAATAGATAGACGAATAAACAATCAGCGGATTTCAGTGTTTCCTTTGTGTAATTTGTACATTTATATTTAAAAAAAAATTTTCTTTTAATTCTTTTTACATGGGGTCAATCCAAATTCCATGTTTTTACCAAAGAAAAATGGAATTACGTGTTTTTTTGCGACGTGACTCTCTAAAATACTACTGCGCGTTCACATGGCCGGAATGCATCCATATGCGCGAAAGGTCTTGGCTTAATACCGCGGGTGTGTCGGTCTGTGCTTTAATTCGTTTAATGGATACGTCCTTGCACGCATGGTTACTCCGGCCGGTCGCATGCGAGAAGTTGGCGATGCAATGTAAAAAATAGTGGAAAATGAATTTTTGTCAAATAAACGTGTCGGAATATTTTGTTATCGCGGATGACGCACGGCACACGATAAAAACAAAAAAAAAATGAAAGAGGGAGGGGGGGGAAACAAAATCTGATGCCGACGCGCGCGCCGCGGAACGCGCGCGCGACTCTATAAAATATTCGCTCGGGAGCGTTTATTTGGGGATTTTTGTGCAATGCATTTGCGCGCGCGCATTTGCGTGTGTTTGTTACGATCCCCCACTCTCCCTTTCAGCGATTTTTTTCCGGTTATATATTTTTTCTGCGACGGTTGCACAACAATCCCGTGACATTTAACATAATAGCCGGTCGGTCGAACGGTATCGGTGTTCCGTCGCTTTGGAGCGTCGAAAATCACAGCGCAAATTGTTTACCGTTGGCATAACGTCACTCTTTGAGATTTGAGTGAATTAACGCCGTTTCCTTTGTGGGAGTCGGAAAACACGGTGAAGCACAAGCGAAATAATCCGTCGTTACGTGCGCGGATTCGCGGCGGGCAAAAGTTAGCGTTAACTCGGCTCGAAAGAGAGCTGCAAGATAAAAATCCAAGGCTGTCGGGAGAGGGGGATGAGAGGGGGATCGCGCGGAATCTTCTGGTACCGGTCCAGGTCTGGAGGAATGAAATTGTGAAGTTTCAAAGCACCCTCGAAGCTTTAAGCACCGGCGAGGTTCTCCACACTGCGCTTTACCGAGCGGAATTCCTCACCCCTTCCATCTCCCTTTTGCCTCTCACTCTATCTCTCTCTCTCTTTCTCTTTCTGGTCGTCTCCTTCTAGAGGCTGTAGTTCTTTCCTCCCGGAAGAGGACGTTTCCTCCCTTTGTTCGGTGCGGATTCCACCGTGGCAGGGTGAAGGGGAGGAAAAAAGGACGAGGTAAATTGAATAGATCTCGCAAGTCGTACAAGAAGTGCAGACCGGGCAGACGGAGCAAAGCTCGGACACACGTTAAAGATAAGCGAAAGCTCAGGGAAGGGGAGGAGGGGGGGGGGAGAGAGAGAACGGGTTATATTTCTCAGCGCTGGATACACTTTTAAAAAACCTTCGTTAAGGGAAACGTCAGGGTCGTTCAGAAATGTCTTCGTTTTCTTGCGCGACGAAGGACCTCGTAATGACGCGCGGCCGCGCCATTTCTCGCGGGCGAGTTTCTCGAGAGAGACCTCCGGGGTACCTCGCATATACATGCATACTGTATATACGTGACTGTGACGTTTCGCATTTCCTTCTCCTTATTTACGTGTCAACAATACACAACGTGAAGCTTCCGACGCTTGCGGCGTGTAAATGCACGCCTCGCGGAAAGAATGGCTCTCTAGGAGGCTCGCTGTCGGAAGCTAATGTGAACGGTGTATTTCCTGAGTTTTATCATCGCGTGCGAATTGGTCGGCGTGGCAATGAGCGAATCGGGATGGACGAGTCGCGTTTGTAACGTGACGGTTATAAATACGTACCGCGTTTGCGCTGCTCCGTAGGTACCGTGTCCTAAAAGACGAAGAGAAGGGTAATAAGCTCGCAGGATCGTTAAGGACGATTCCGCGTTTCGTCCGTTTTTTCTTTTTCCGAATGAGAACCGCCGCTCATGAAAATTTTACCATCCAGCTGCCTAGAAGAAATAGTCGGCGAGCGCCGCGGTTGTCGTGCAACCGGAATTTCTTCGCGTCTGCAAGTTTACATCGTGCAGCATTCCTCGTTTCTTCTTGGCGCATATGCGGGAGAAGGGAGAGGGCGGAGGGGGAACAAGGTGCGGTCATTAAATCTTTATAGAGAAGCATATATCGCGTGCTCTCCGTCCGACTGAGAGCTGCAGATAAGATCGGCGTTCAACTCGGACGTTACTTGCGAGTCTTCTTCCGCTTCTTCTTGACTCCGCCCGCTAAGAACGCGGGCAACGAGTAAGTATTCTCACAAAGAGGATTTTCGCTACTGGAAGAGTAACGACAGAGAGTTTCAAAGGAAAAAGTTTTCACTCCTCGTGGAAAAGGTCCGGCCTTTCTGTGCAACTGCAAGTTCGTTGCATTTCTCTCTCTCTCTCTCTCTCTCCCTTCCCCTTTCCCTTTCCCTTCCCGCTCTCTCTCTTTCTGTCTCGATAGTGCAAAAGCGTAACGTGTTTCATCATCCCATATTAAGGCGAATTATTTTCTGACATTTGCAATTTCGCGTTTCATTGTTTATCTCATTGTTAGCGAGTTTC
The DNA here is from genome assembly GCF_013373865.1 of Monomorium pharaonis. Taxonomy (NCBI): domain Eukaryota; kingdom Metazoa; phylum Arthropoda; class Insecta; order Hymenoptera; family Formicidae; genus Monomorium; species Monomorium pharaonis. Next base: position 8,699,365 of record NC_050471.1, read on the forward strand.
CGTTTAATAGATTCTGTCGGTGGTCTGCGGGGCAGGTCTTCACGTGCCGTAAGATTTTCCCGGGAATACGCTTCACGAAAGCAATCTCTGTAAACCGAAGAATTTCCGAAGCTTTGCGCTTTACGCGAAAAATAAAAAAAAACATTCCGTCGTTATATACTTTTATTTCAGAGTGAAAATATTCGTCAGTATATGCGTTACGAATAACGTAACACGCGTCAGGTCGCTCGCATAAATATGTATTCACTTTAGTTTTAATCTCGAAAAAATATTCCATGTAACAACGTTTACGCACCCGGAAAAATGGAGACCGCATCGACAGTATTTTCCCGAACAATTTTTAAACACAATACGTCATGTTATTTTGTCCAGAAGAGATATTTTATCCTCGAGAATTAAAGAAAAGCCGATGCGTCAAAATTTTGGAAACAAATGTTATTTAAACTACATATTTATAATTTAAATTCGTAAATTCATTGCCAAAAAATATCTATGGCAGAATCAATAGCAGAATTATATGAAAAATATCTATAGGTGTTATTAATTTATAAATGTAAAATAAACGTGACAAAGATTTTTTCTATATTTTTTAAAAATAAATAACATTAAAAATATTTCTTTAATTTTTTAAAAGTAATTTTTATTATTATTAATATGTTTTTTGCGCGAGAATTTTAGTAGTATTTTTAACATGTTGTAAGACTGAAGAGAAAGAAGATTTATAGTTTATAATCGTTACAAACGCACATACACACACACATACAAAAATATCATATAAAAATGCATCAGTAAGATATTTAAAATAAAGTTGTATTATACTATATACTAATAATAATAAATACTGATAATAACTAATAATAATACTATATACTAATAAAAATTATTAGAAAAGTCAAGAAATATTCTTTTAATATGCTGTTTATTTAAAAAAAAATCTTTGTTATTAATATTGCATAATATTTTAAAATACAATACAATATAAAAATCAACTGAAAGTGTACTTATCTGATCATGAGAAGCAAAATAATTACTGTTATAAAATCTGATATTATTAAAATATTGTATGTCCATTATATAAAACATTTCGTAATATTACATACACAATTAAAAATCAAAATAAGCACCAAAACTGTGCCAGATAATTTCGTACCATAAAATATAATATTTAATAATGTTATTACAAAATATTTACATGCGTAGTTTGTTATTTTATATCAAAATAATTTTGATAAAAATGTATATCGTTTTGTTTTGTAGATTTGTTAGCGTTTAAAATAACAATTGATTCCGTTTGTTTAAAAAAATATAACAATAAGGTAATCTCTATAAATATTTTTGCCATCAAAATAAAAAAATTATCCGAATAAACATTAGATTTAACAAATTTGAGTGCGGAGAAAAATTGATTTTAAAGTATCTTATATAAAATTATATTACAATAATAGAAGAACGGATTATTATCTAAGATGCACACATATAATCAAGGGTAGTATTTTATATTTCTTAATTTCAACATTCTAAAATATATTTTTTATTAAGTTAATTATTTTATATCACATATTATAAATAACATTTTTTTAAAGTTACATTTCCAAAAAAGAAATACTTAGAATTATTAAAAATTATTAATATAGATACATAAATATAGAAATATAGATATATATGTGTAAAATCTTTTTTTAAGAATCAATTGTTAAATGTAAGTTAAAGGAATTAAACTTATACATACTGTCTTTAAATTTCATTTGGATTTCTCAATTGAATAGTTATTGCAAATATGACATAACAAGCATCGACTTTCAAGATATATTTATTAAACTATCATAATTAACAAGACAAATAATATAATTGAATTCTTCAATAGAAACGCGAATTTAAATATTTGCGCGAAGACGCGATATTAGAATCCGCGTTTCCCGTGTTTTTTGTCATTTTATTATTAAAACAACTTTAACGAAAGGCTATATGAGATTCGTGAGAGTAAAAGCCACCCGTCTGGCTGTTTGGGATGCTAAAGGGAGTCAATTCGCTTTGGATTATTTTCCGGATGCCTCGTGCCTGCGTGCGTGCGCGACCAGCCAACCGACCGTATCGCGCAAGTGGGCGCAAGATTCAATAAGACCAGGTGGATATTGCTGACCCGAACTTACGTTGTCGGGCGTTTCTGAGCGGAATTCGAAATTCATCCTCACGGGGCGATACGAGCCCTCCGACTTCTCCCGCCGCGTCTTTTGCCCTCTATCGTGCTATTTCTCACGAAGCGTGCCTTCGTCTTTTTTTCTTCCGGCCACGCGCGCTGCCCGTGAAAAGTGAGAGACAGCTTCGATAGTCGAGGAAACGGCGCGGTAATGCACGACGCTTTTCCGACGGTGAATAGAAAGACCCGGATATTACCGATGTTACATTATAAAATGTAAAATCGCATCGCCGTGCCAAAATAATTTGAAATACTGCTTTTCTACTTGCTCTTTTTTAATATTCACAATTATTAATGCGCCACAAAACTAATTAACGCTTTGAACACGTAAGCTATTGGTATATTTTATGCTACAAATTAAAAGTATACTTTTTAAATAGAAATGTTCTAAGCGTGTTCTAACCGTGAGTTTTCGTTAAAAAATTATATGGCGAATTTGTAGTGTAAATTGTAGGCTTTCATATTTCGTAATCGGACAATTAGTTTCTCGTGACTATGTATGCACAAAAAATAATTAAAAACTAATAAAGCCGTATGCGAGAGTGTATTTATCCATTTTTTCTTTTTTTTTTCGCCTATTTATTGCGCAGTTATAGATAGGATTTTGCAAAGATACAGTAAAGGGGAGTTCATTTTTCCGCAAAAAGCAAATAAATTTTCGGATTGTATTCATATGATAACTGTGTTGTGATATTTCGCTGCGCGAGCAAAAGAGCGTTTTGTGTCGAGTCGACCGCTATATTCCGGCGCGAAATCACGGAAGTGCGTAAAAGGCCGCCAGCACCGGCTGTCCGCCGGCGTATCGCTGGTTTTACCGCTGCTTTTTGTTGCCGATTACATCGGATTCTACGGCATGTGAAATTCTCGGCGAATGTATCCCGCGAAAAAGCTCCGATTTTACTTTACCTCCACCGCCGCGATTTCGAGGGAAAAGCTAGGTAAAGAGGTAGAGGTGTAATACACACGGCTCCGCAACAAAATTAGCAACATTCGAAGCGGACGACCTTTAACAGCAGAATCCGCTGGCGCCGCGGCCGTTTGTCGAGATCTACCCGCGGAGTGTGGAATGATGAATCGGAAAACGAGAAGTTAAGTACCGACGTCGGGGAATTTAAATAAATGAAAAAGTTTTACACACCCCGCCATCCCTCGCGAATCCGCCCGCCTCGCGCCGCTCGCCGTCTGCCGCGGAATCGGAAGTTTCGTTAATAAGCAACGATTGATCCCTTCCACCCTTCCTCACCTTCCGTTTTCGCGCAGATAATTCAGTCGGGCTCGACTGCGCGCGAGATTTCTCTCGTCGGAGAATCTCGACGGTGAAATTTTCGTCACTGGCTGTGGGCGCGTCGAGAAATTACGAGATCTCTTTCCTCCGCGAGAATGGCGTTTTCTTACCTTTTTTTCTTTTCCTTTAATTTCTTCTTCATCTTGAAATCTCCATCGCGAGTCTTCCATTCATTCTCCTCGTATCTCCCGCCGACATTTTAATTACGGTTTTGAAAAATATACGCCGAGGAGCAAATAGCCGCATTTACAGTATTTTGTTGGCAAGCTAAAAATAAATATGAAGGAAGGGAAGAGGATAACTGTACATTTCATGAAAATGTGAGATATTACCTGCTAATTTTTAAAAGAGCGAGTAATGTTAAGATTTAAGCAAATATTTGTTTTTTCAAGTAGGTAAAAATATGTGCATTTCAATGCTAATTGCACGCATTTAAACTAATAATAAGACATTAGAGGGAAGCATCTGTATAATTTCCTATTTCAATTATGTCAATAACATAATTTAAACATTTTTCCCTTTTAATTTATGGTAATAATCTCTTTCGTCGCGATACGCCAGACAGAACTATCTCCATTTTTACGAAGCAGAGAAAAAAAATCCCTCGAATCGATTGCTTTAAAATTTAAAAAAAAACCCGAGGGGAAAAAGCTAAATATTACAGTAGAAACTGAAAGAACAGCAATATTCGATTACACACGGGAATACAATTATCTCGAATCCGTCGAAATTACAGTTATCTCGCTATCACAGGTAAAGCAGTCCATTTCCTTTGTGAGAGGATCTCGCCTTAGACACTTCGGAATTGAATATTTGTCGGGGGCTAATGAACCGGGAGCGCAGTCATTGGTAATTTACGCGCGCGGCGCACGGTGCAGAGGCAATCGTAGGAGGCAGGATGTGCAACGTAATATGTATATATACGTATATAGTATTCTGCGGTAGTCTACTCTGATGACGACGGGGCGCGGGCTGCCGCACGCTTTCTCGCGCGGCAAACAGATCCTATCTATTCATCGAGTCGGCTCCATTGTCGGGATTCTGGGCCGCCAGGAAATTCCCGCGCGCGGCGGCTCTGGTCGCTGTCTCTCGCTGCAGACTAAATTGCACGTAGGCGTGTAAACGTTCCTTGTACCTAGGCGCCGTATGCCACGCTATCGTCGACCGACGCATCGCCAGCGCCATTGAATTTTGTCATCGTATCGATACCGCGTCGGGTGTGTGTGTGTGTGTGTGCGTGTGCGCACGCGCACGATGTGTTTAGAGTGAAATATAATAAAATAATATTTTCATGCGCGCGCTCTTCTCTCGATGTCGCGCTATATCGTCGATACGTGCACACGTATCGCGATAGATAAACGGGATTAAACTCTCGACATACATGAGTTTCCTTCTTGTGCCCGTGATTATACCTGGAAATAGTTACTGCATTTGTATTTTATGTACATTTAATTGATATTTTTTGAAAAAAAGTAAGGAGAAAATATAAAATAAATAGAAGAAGTACGTAAGTTAAGCAACTTATTATGACGATATTTCTAAAAAAATGAAGAAATCAGTTATTAAATCGCATTTTGCAATACAGCATAGGATATTTGTATAAATCGATAGAAAGCATTTTATTTTATAGTAAAAAACTTTCTACATTGACATATACATTAACATTACTGCCACATATCGATTTTAAAGTTCATATTATCAGACACTTATCTTTGCTTATCTTATAAAAAAGAAACTTAATTGTTGCAAAGTATGAAACAATAATGTATAAAAACTGTTGCATCACTGATAGAAAAATATTTTCCAGTTCGTATTTATTTCTAAAATTTAATGTTTAATTTCTATTTAAGAAATATATTCCAAAAACAAAGTGGTACGTCAGTATTGGCAACCGTCCTCTGCAATGTGGAAAGATAAAGGTAGAGAGAGAGAGAGAGGGAGAGAGAACTCTTCACTCGTTGAGTGATTACGTTCGTTTGTAGGTGTATTACAGATCCTCTAAGCGTAGTTTGAAAAGCATATCCCCTAATACACGAGATTGCTACCATTGTTGTATGTCCAACAGCTTCGACAGAAATTATATGCTCGACGGACTCGCAGGGCAGTTTGCAACTACGGAGTTTGTATCGTGAGAGAATGCACAAATCCCTCTTACCTCCCCCTTCATCCGGGTGTAACATCATGAGCGCTCTCACGGATTGTGTCGCATTGTTGACAAGGCGATGTCGTGTAATACTCATTGGGAATATCTTATACAGATTACGTACAGCAGCTGCTCCCGATATTGTACGATTTGTAATTGATATAATGGATTAACTCTCAATATAATAATTAGGTTACATTACAGATTAGTTGAAAATTATCAAATACAGCAGTGTTTCGCATAATTACGTAGAATGTTTGACAAACGCGTCTCTTATGCTCGTTAATAAATGCATTTGTGATATGCGTACATTTGTACGTAATTCACGTACGAAAAGATGAACTTGTAGAAAAACTTTTTACTTCGCCCTCGTGGCACATAAAGATTGTCAAATTGTTACACTTGCCACTTGTTAAGTGTAATATGCTTTAAAAAATGATGGTGTTCATATAAATACTATACGATGAGAAAGTGTCAAATTTCTTAAATTTAATATTTATATGTATAAACATCGAATAGTATTATTATTAAACGGTTTCCGGCATTGCTGTCAAAATCGTACTATCATTTTTTTAAGTGTTATTTTATGTGAGCAAACGCATTGAGTTTTTTTTATTTGACGTTGTTTTCAATTGTTTTCATTCGAGACATCTCTCTCTCTCTCTCTCTCTCTCTGTCTTTCTCTCTCTATACACTTGGAAACAATGTGCCCAAGGTACCTCGAAGATCAGTTCTATGATCCATCTATGTATCCTCCGATGGTCTTCGCGCTCAGGTAACCGTGCATAACTCGTCTACTATAGAGTCGGCCTTCGCAACTCGCGTGAGAGTCACGTGCAAGTAGTATAGCAATAGCGCGCGTGCTACGCTTGGTCTGTCCGCCTCCTTTTCCGCTTCGGTCCGGCTTGTTTATTCAGTATATACCCAGACGTCGCGCATAGAATTGCACGTCACAGTCGCTGGCTTTACTTTCCAGTTTGATGCATTCTCTTTGCAAAACAACGAAGCTACGAATGGCAACTGTTTTCTACGGTGCTTGAGACTTGCCTACAGAATTGTTCCTTCGTCCCTTTGGTGTCGGAGGACGCATGGCGCAAAAGTTAAAAATCAAAACATGTTCTCATTCTACTCAAAGAGTAGTTGTAATATTGTAGTAGTGTTGGAACAATAATTTTAATTTTTTAATTCGTATTTAAAAAAAATATTTTATATTTACATTTAAAATTAATCTGAATTTTAAAATTTACAAAGTGCGGAAAATTTTAGGTATTTTAGTTGATTGAGAAGTATAATTTGTATTTTAGATATCAAGACATTTAAAGACGAAAAAAATTTGATTAAAAAAATTTCTGTTCAAAAGAAATTGTAACATTTAAATATGTGTAATAAACATTTCCCTACACTTGTCAGACGAATGTTGCTTATTAGTAGAGAATTATTTTTTCAATAATTTTTATTTTCGACGTACTTCGAATTTCTTTAAAGAGTAGGATTAACGATAAATGCCCTGAAATTCATTAGCTGAAAGAATGTGATAGTTCTAGGAATAGTGGGCGGTATTAAAAGTTTCGGTGCGCTTGCCAGTCGGGGGAACTGGGGCTGAATCGGCTCATGGAACGTTGCTTAAGCGATTCCATCGATCCTCTTAATTAATTCCGCAAGAACAGTGAGTCGTATATCCGTGACACAAGTCCCTCGACCTTCTGGCACACTACTGTGCAGCTCTCTCTCTCTCTCTCTCTCTCTCTTTTTCTCTCTCCCTCTCTCTCTCTTGCGAGACACAATAGCACGAAAGACAAGGCAGCAACGGAGACTATCGCTCTTCTCTCACAGCATTTGTGCGAAGCTCGCCGACACAGCGAAGAAGAGCTTACCTTCCTGCCGTAATTGCTTCCATCTCGTCATTCTGCTTCGTGCCCCGCTGGTCTGGCTCTCCTAATTGTCTCTGTTTTTCCTCTCTGCACCTTCGAGAGAGCGAGAGAATATTAAATACGCTCGGCGAGGTGTCCGTTGTTTTCGTCCTGCGCGCCTTGTCGAGATCCGTCGAATTATTTTCGGTCATCCTTATCATTAACGTGCGCGGCGGACACCGTAATCTCTCTCTTTTAACTATTGCAATATTTTATTAAAGTGTTGGAAATGCCCATTGTAGAGTATATCTTCTATCTCTATTTTTATCTCCAAATTTCCTTTTTTCTATAATATCTCTTTAATCATGTTATTGTTTATTAATTCTTTTGTTTTATTCTTTTGTTTTATTAATTTTTTATGTATAATTCTTTTGTTTTATTAATTTTTTATTTGCAACATAAATATCAATAGTATATGCATTAAGGTGCATTAATATTATTACAAATTACTGGTCCCCTTTGCGATAAAATACAAATCTTTAGAAACTTGACAAATTTTATGAAAATTACTGTATCTAATATAATCCTACAAATTAATTTATAATACTTCTACAAAAAAAGGAATGATATTAAATACAATAGAAAATTCGTTATTTTTATTATTCTTTGTATTATGTAACAAGATATTCATTGAATAAATATGATACAACGTTTTATACATAGAATAAGCGACCAAAATAATAAATATGAACATAATAAGAGATGAAACACATTCCAATAATATAAAATATAAAATAAGAATTAATTATGGAATTTATATAGAAGATTTGTCGATGCTACCGATCATGATGATATTACGCAAATGTGTGAATCCGTATCGAATACTCGCGTTTAATTATCAAAATGAGATTGTGGCGCATTACGGTGAAATACGAGCGCATTTTTGCATTAAATTATTCTTACAATCAAAATTGAATCCTATTTTCACCCTCAGTTTCCTGTCTCTATGCTTGAAAATTATACTAACAAATATATCCTTATTGTTGAAACGTCCTGCTCCGTCGTTTCTTTGATTTATGAGAAATGCTGGCAATATAATTCTTATCAGACGCACAATTTTCTTATTAAATTAGCATGTTCTTTACGTCATTTCCGCACAATAAATTCTCTCTCTTTTTTTTTCTTCCTATTCAGCGTTTATTCTTTTGCTTGAAATATTTGTCCAAGTATTTGCAAAATTAAAACTTGGGTCTTTTTGTTTTCGATTCTCTATTCTTTCGGCGCTTCTTTGATATAATATCATATAATAAGATATAATATCAAAAACTATCTACATAATAATGTGTACGGTTTTTGCAACTCGCCGTTAAAAGTTATATCGCATATTTATCAAAAACATGTTTTGCTGTAAAGAGAAAAAGTAATCTAAATATAGACAGATTTAAGCAATTTAAATATTGCGTACCACGATAAAAAGTTTTCTACGCCTTTTGCATATATTATATTAAAAGTAACATTCCTGCATTTTCGAAAAACATAAAAGACACTAAAAATTTTTTTCGCAAGTGGATAGATATTTGAGTTAGATAAAGATGTGTTTCAGAGTATAAATTAAGAATTTTCTTTAAAGGAATTACAGCTCCGAAAGACAAATTTTTGTTTATGTTTTTTCGCTTCGCAAATTTTAAAAGAACGAAAGAGAGAGAGAGAGAGAGAGAGAGAGAGAGAGAGAGAGAGAGGAAAGGGAAGGCAAAATAGAACTAGACGCTCCGATATTGGCGGCAAGAAGAAACAGGCGTATAGATATTAATCCGCTCTTTCCCTCTTTTCCTCAACGAGGGCGAGGCTCGATTGTGGTAACAGATTGTGGTAAACTTTATAAGCCTAGGGTTACTTGAAAGTGCGCTCGCGGTGTCGGTACGCGAGACTGCAATAACATTTACCACAAACTTTTACTACAGCTCAAATGTTACTGCCCTACTATCCCGCGCCACCCTCGCGCCAAGGTATTCACAGACGAGCGGCACTACGTTCTAACAATTGCCGCTGCAGCTACAATGGCACGCTTTACTGCCGCGCGGCGGTGTAACTTGATACAATAATGCGCGTTCCGCGTCGTTTACCTAGAAAGAGTTGACTTACGCGGCGAGGAGAGCCACGGCTTCTGGTCCACCCCTAGATCGATATAGATGGTGCTGTTTGAGGAATGAATTGCGTGCGTTTCATCTGGAACGCGTTTTCGAGTGAAATAGTGGAATATGATTTGATGAAACTAAAATTCCTACGTGTGCATCGAATCAGGCAAATTTTAAATAAAATTACTGCAGTTAAATAGCTAAATTAAACATTAACCGTTATATATTATTCTTAAAGAAAAAAAGAAAAAAATTCTATCTTTTAAACATATAGATAAAGTTAAGATCGCCTATTCGGTTTGCAGCGGATTAGTGTTGAATAAAAATTGTTTCTATTTTTTTATTATTAATTTTAATTTAATATTCTTAGCTCATATGAACTGCGCGCCGACAGTTTCTTCAGTCTTAAAACACAATTACTAACCTAAATATTGATGCTCAGAAGTATCTTTAAAACCCCCTTCCCTTAATCGATAAGTAGTACAGTTTACTTTATTTTTATTATTTTTAAAAGATATTTGTATAATACCTGCATGTATACGAGTTGAGGAAAACATTAATTCCGATTTTATTTTACGAAATAACATACGAAATATAAGTTTATAGCTCAATATCATTTTAACAACGCGAGTTAGATTTGTTATTAAAAAAATATTCTCTCGGATATTCTGTATCACAATCCCAAAGTAATAAAATAACTTGTTCACGAATTTTAAATAGGACCGCATACTGTGCACTGCACGTACAATGCGATAAAAATGATGATTTTTAAAAATAATATATCTCGTTTAAAAAATATTTTAAAACGTATTATTTTAATTGCAACAGATTTTTCTAGTCAATTAAGAGTGTATCTTTTTTTATACGGTTTTGTAAAATTAAATCTGTAATATTCGCACTAGGTATAATGAAAAAGGGAAATTCGTGGTTGAAGAAACGCATTTTTCAGAAATAGATATATTCCTCGTGTATAAAATTATTTATTCTAGGAGATAATTAAGTTTTATGTGAAAAAAGTTTCATATCGTTCACTTAATTTTTTTTAACGCAAGATTCATTAACCTTTACTTCTGAAGCAAAAAGAAGTTTCTATAATAAATTGTAAGCTGTGTATGTCTTGTTGCTATAATATACACACTTTTTAGTTTATTATAATAGTTTAATATTTATTCACATAAAAAGTATGGTTTTTAGTTCTGTTTTTCTATTCATTCATAAAAGGCTTTTTTTATATAAATAATATCTCTCACGTGATTTAATGAGTTCTCTCACGCAAGTCGCATAAAATATAAAAGATAAAAAATTAAAAAAAAAGAAAATTTTGTCAAGTGTGTGTACACATAGGTACACGTTTAAATAAAATTAAATGATTAATTAAAAAAAAAAAAGATTCAGTTTTAATGAAAACGAATAAATCTCTGAATGCATATTACATTTAGACTCTTGACATTTAGTTAACGGAAAAGATTTTACTTTTTTTTCTAGAAACTTCTTCAATAGATTAAAGGAATTTAATTTCCATTCAGAGGTTAAAAAATTTCCCAATTCATCGAACACGTCAGTCAAGAGCGCCGTGTTAAGAATAATTTTAGAAAACTGCCAGAAAATTTCATTACGGCGATCTGTCGATCTGCAGCAGGTAGAGCTGTATAGAATCATCGTTCACGGAAACATTCCGCCGGCGCGGCGCGGCTGCCATCAGCAGAGCTATATGAAACCCTGACGTGGCTGGCAGGGCTGTAATTGTCGCCCTTTGTCCGTCATACGAGCTTGCGGAACCGCTCGGCGGTGAACCGCAAGCTTTACCGACCCTGCTAGAACCACTGAGCCGTACAAGCATTATCGCATCAGGCGCTTAATCCTTGGTTTATCACCTGCGATGCCGACCCGTGCGCGAACTGTCTTCGCTTCCTTGTTGTTTGTGAGTTTACTGCTGACGCATCGTATAACTGCGAATTGAATGAAACTGCATGGAGATATGCGCCCGTGGATAACGTAGCACAGTGATTCAGTTTTACGCCCTTAGTGCCACTTATCTTTTCATTTTATCGTCTCCTCTTATATCGCGCCTATCAAAAGTGTTGCGGAACTATTTTTTGTTTCGCTTTTGCTTACAGTTTTTTTTAATAATCAATCTAACGTTGCAGTTCTTTTTTAAGGCGATGATTATATCTTTTTATCCTTTTAATATTTAATCTTTCGAAGATTCAAATTAAAAGTTTATTAAAATTTACTTGCAGTTGTAGGCCGTATTGACACATAAATTATATGTAAATTCCAAGTGTTGTTTTTTTTCGGTAGCTCTACTCGGCACAACTAGGCGATAATGGATCGTATAAATACCGAAAGTTACACATAATAAATTCTAACTACCTCTCGTGGTATTTCCCATAGGTAACACTTATTATTTTAGTCGGCGGCAAGATGCGGAAAATAGGGGTGAGTATCGATAAACCAGGTACGCTCCGCGGAATACATCCGGAAATAACATAAATATCGCAGTAAAAGGCGTGGCCCAAATATTGCGGGCATTATGAAAAGCCATAAACCACTACCCTAAGGGCAGCTTGTGCTGCACGGATCGATATCCGCGCCGCCGCTGCGACTTGCAGCGAATGCGGATCGTCGCGAATGTACCCGGGGGCGTGCATCGTTACGTGAGAAAACGGTGGCCGTAAAAGATGCAGCGTCGACGAAGTGCGATCCCTAAGATCGTCCGTAAATGGATGTCACTCGTGCCTCGCTGCTACAATTGAATTAAATTTGTTACGCGACCACGTTAGAAACGAGGATGCTGGGATGCTTTGAATGGCTGCTGAGTTGTAAAACAAATCGACCGCTCGACTCGCGACAACAACTGTCAATGTCAGGTTTGATTTTAGATATGGGTATGCCACGTAGGCTCGCAATCGTGTTTTGTATCGTTGCGCTTATCGACGGATGAAGGGAAAGATGAAGTAACGGAAGCGTTGAATAAGAGTCACCGGATTTCTTTCGCACGTTCGAATGTGAAATCATGGCGTCGACACTTGAAAAGTGCCAGTTCGACAGAAAATCATTGCGTCACGTCTTGTATTATTTTCAAGAAACGTGCGTCGCGTGTTGTTGTCCTTTCGAGATTGGACATCGCGCGATAAAACTTTATTTTTTCATTTTTGATGGACGTCAAACAGCTCTTTCTAGAAAAAGTTTGCAGTCCCAAAAAACATTCGGCGTGTTTTGTTCGGCGCTCATTAACCACGATCCTTTATCAATGTTGGCTCGTTTATCATTCCAACAGAATAAAAATTCCATGTATTTTCTCAAAGCCTATGGCAGTGAAAGATCATAGGGGTTTTCTACCGTTAGCGTAGCGATTGAAGATACACAGATCAATGATTCGCGCTTTTACACACGCGAGGCTATGATAACGTCAGGTAAAATCCGTTTCTGTCCGAAAGCTCTGCGTAAGGTATCGACAGATGTACGCGTTTCGATCGGTTTACGAAATCCTGCATTCAGCAATCTCTGCCATTTCACTACATCAGAAACGCAACGGTAGTATCGATGAAGCTGCTATTGTTTCGATGAATTGTGAAAATCAAATTTCTCATACGTATTATTTTGTCTTAATTTTGTAATAACTGTTTGTTATAATATATCTTAATCATGACGCGTTTTAATTTAATTGCTGTATTATGCAATATTTTTTATATTTAGAGAAATTAATTTTTTAATTAACTATATCTACAGCTATTATTCGTGTTTTTATTTCATTTATAAAATATTTATAGAACAAATTTTCACGTTTTTATAAAAATTTGCGTGAACTAAGCGAAGAAAATATTGTGTACTCACTTGTTTCCGGAATTCTGGTATCATGAGCGACTAGAAGTTGGGCCGCAAGTGAGGCCCGATGACCGGAAGTACTCTCAGCCACGCATTCATATCTGCCACTGTCCTCAGGCTTCGCGGAGGATATCACGATTTTCGATCTCCGCCTGTAAATTAAAGAATCATTTCTTTAAATAGATAGTAAAAATAAAACATTTCATGTTTTTATCTACGAATGATCGCAAATTCTAATTTGTAGTTAAATTTAATCGATAATATTCGGTAATATTTTTGGAAAAGTAATGCTGAACGGCATTGACAAAAAAAGTTGATTATTTACATTTAAATTATTTACAGTGCTACTTGGTGTCAGTAAAAATAAATCTAAAAATAAAATATATTATAATGTAATGTAATGTAATTATAATGTACGACTTTTGAAATGGATAGATGCTAAAAAGTATATTGGAAATTTTCCAAATGCATCATAAATGTTTCCTACAGCATTCTTATACTGAGAAAAAAAATGTTGTTAATTTGACTAAATTTTTCAACTAGATTAAATTTCTTTAGTTCAACTATTTATGTAATTAACTTAAATACATAAAATACTTGAACTTCAATTTAAGTATTTATACATTTGACTGAAATACACAAATAGTTGAATTAAAGAAATTAAAGAAATCTAGTTGAAAAATTTAGTCAAATCAACAATTTTTTTCTCAGTGTATAAACTATGTATGTTATAATTGTATACACTCAGTTTTTGTGAACACAGAACAGTATTGTAAACTCAAATAGCATTACCCCTTGTTCGTAATCAATTTTTGACGTCACTTTTTCAATATATAATCCACAGTAGTAGTATTTGTCAGTGCTGATATATAACGAGAGCAAAAAGGGCCAAAAGATCAACTAATATATCAACTATTCAATTTTTATCGTTATAGTTTATTTTTATAATAATTAATAATATCAGGAAATATAAAGACTAATTTCAAGCGTTTATATTAAGTGATTTAAAAGAAGTCGAAATAAATAGCATACGAACGCGTATAATTATTTAATTACGAACGTGTACAACTTGAAATCATCGCACTGGTCCAGATTCAATCGCCGGTCGCAACAAAATCCGGAACTTTAATTATCACGTGAAACTGTACGCGCATTTATCGGTCGATTTTCCTTAACCGATTTTCATTTCGTCAATCGTTCGACGCATGACAGTTCCGGGATTAAACGTCGCGGGCGGTTCGCATTACATTGAATTTACTGATGCGTCGATAACGGAATTAAATAGTCGATTTGTCAGAACGGAGCCGTTGACGCGTGCCGTGGTAATGGTTCAATAAGTTTAATCGGCGAATCGGAAATTCGTCGGGGCGTCGTTATTAGCCGCGATGACTGTTTCGACGCCCCCGATCTCGCCAAACAGTCGAGTTATTTGTGATTTTAGTATAACTGTCGCATTTTCTGCCCCGCATTGTCGTTCTATCAATCGCTGCACTCGCAATTGCTAAGTGATTATTATAGCCGCGTTATAAGATTTTGACGAGCGCCAATGGTACCGCGCTATCCAAAATCACATTTCTAAGTTGCATTTCAATTACTGAGGTGATTACTCCAGTACCGAAAACTTCATGATTACCCGATCGCGGAAATTACATCAGAGAGAGAGAGAGAGAGGCAGAGTAGCACGCTAATGAAATTAAACGGAGTCACATGATGCGCAATGTGATTTTCATCGAATGTGAGATCGAACATGAGAGAGGAGAATTAATTTATAACTGTACAGAGGACTTCGAAAGACTCTCAGTTAACTAATAATTGTGTGCTATGTCCCTATTATATGTCGTTTATCGAAAGTACGTAGTTCAGGAGGGTATGATTGCTACTTTGATAAAATAAATCCTTTCAACATTTTATCAGCGTTTTGAAGGATTTGTTCTGAGGGGGGAAAAGTTTGCCAAGAAAAAAAAATACTTTGCAAGGTATATTAATTTATGCGATATTAAATTTAAATTTTAATTAAATTTAAAAGGAAATTATAAGACAAAGAATAAGATTTGACTGATGGAAAAACTATTGCAGTGTTTTAGTTTTTTTTAAATATTTAATTATATTCATTCTGTTAAATTATTTTAGTTGATAAATAATTGACCAATCAAGTCGGTTTGATAGATTCAATTTGATATTTCATAATCCAAGAGTGAGTTATCAATTTATGATTCGATCTAATATTATCTTCAAATATAAATTGAGTATATATATAGAAATTTCTTTTATTAGAGATGTTTCTTTCGGAGTATTTGTTACATATAACAAATTGACTCAGTGATGTATATTTGGTATCCCAGTTCTTATGACTTTACCGATTTCTCTAATGCGAACGCGGTCCGTAGCTTTATCCACACGTAAGCCACCAAATGGCGCGTTAACTCGTTTCACGGTTAGGTCGAGTTTATCGGCGTCGAATAATGGAATTAGACGGCCGATTTGTCGAGGAAGAAGGCAGATGGAGGAGGAAGAGGCAGTAGTCGCGGATTCGCTCCATATCGTCACGTTTGGATAACTTCGGCTATCAGGTCCGGGACGGAGAAGAGGGAGGGGATTAACTTATTATTATCTTCGCCGGGATTTCGAAATCCTATGAACGGAGTTGCTCTCCGGGTCGGATGGCTGCTGCTCAAAGAGATTCCATAAAGTCCGGGCGGGTGGGGGTGGGCAGGAAGTTCACGTCCTCTCCCCGGGGAAAATCGGGGACTCGAATATCCACGCCGCAGTAGAGAGAGCAAAGAGAAATTTCTCTGGACTCTTTCTAGCAAACTCGTTTTTCCGTGCGGAAGAGCCCGAGCGACCTCCACCTGCGAAAGTTCCATATTTTCGAATGTGCGAGGGGAACAAATTTAATAAGTTCAAGTGTGCACGTACACCGAAACTCAACCGACGAGATCGACAAAAGTAATTCTAACGGCCAAAGTCGATGATCCACGCCTCGTTTCCGATCCACATATCTCCTGCAAATGTTTCTATCAAGAATTAAAATTTACATATTTTGAATTAATTGATTTTTTCCATGTCATCGTGACGTTAAAAAAATTTTTAATTTCACTTGTTTTGCGACGAAAATTAAATACATAATTGTTCTTCAACGTCAAATTTATTCAAATAATATTTTGTTTTCCATATACTTTTTGTAGATACATATAATTTTGTGTACGTTACTGTTAATTTTAATTATATATTTAATTAAAAAATTCGTCACTTCCTTTACAATTGCAGTTGAAAAAGATAACTAAATTAAAAGTTATTTAAATTTAGTCAATTTTAAAGTTAGTCAATTTCATTTTTAATATTTTCTATAATTGATTAAATCAAGGACAGGTAATTTCATAGATTATCAGAACTGTAGGTTTTTTTTTAGAAAATTTGGATCGCAACTTCCTGTCGAGAATACATTTTTGATTTTATAAAATGTAAGGATCGAGATTTTATTCACTCAACTTTTTATAGATCATCATTTCTGATTTAAGGAAGTGCTATATTTTAAAGTATCTAAATATTAAAATTTTGCAGATTATTCTTACACTTAAATATCCTTGTAAAATTAAAATATAATTCTTTTATTTATTTAAAAGTTATTTAATGTTTATTTATTTAATATTTATTTTTTTGTTCATTCTTGATTCTTTCGTAAGATGGCATTTTGTAATACTTATTTGCAAATTTGATTGAGAAAGTAATATTATAAATTAAATCAAATTTAGCTTTGTATTTTTGGTCGGATTCGAAGATTTTCGACTGCTGTTTTATTTTATTGTCGCCACTGTTCAGCGTATCAACATCAAAAGATTGTAAAAAAGAGGGCAAAATATTCTACGCGTTGTAATTAAAACGTATGCATTTTTTAACTGCCTTTATTTGACACCAACTAACGAGTTTCTGTTGGTCGTAGCAGAACGAGTCGTGAGCTATTAACTTCAGTCATGACTGAATAGATTGTCGTGTGATAAAAACGTCATATTCTAGCTGTGCTTTGCGAAAATTTTTCGTATCAATTATATGACATTTTCGACACTGTACATGTAAAAAGTCAGAAGCAAAAGTAGAGCGAACTGAAAAATTTCGTAAATAGAAAAAATATATTGCATTTATAAACACAGGAATGAAAAAGAAATGACTACGTATGAGTAGAAGATATTTGACTCTATATTAAAAGAAAATGCGAGAGATATAAAACTGGTATAAATATTAATGTGTGACATTTTGCATCTTTAATTTTGAAGTATTTGCGGATGAGTTTTATTTTATGCCGTACTGTTTTAATTCTACACGTTTAATTTTACATATATGTGTGTAAATGTATATATAACATTAAATCTAAATTATGTAAAGCATACGGAAAAAGAACGTTTGCGAACAAAAAAACAATTTTTTAAGCATTCTGACAATGCAGATTTCATGTGATTAATTCTTAATGTTAATTGTGTGCATTATACAAAGTTCGGTCATTAGACAAACAGTAATCAAATTGCGTGACGTTTCTTTCTGTCTCGCACGATGAAATGAAATTCGTTTGCAACGCGGCCATGAATTAATGGAAAATTACGGATGGTCGACGTTTGTATTATGAGAGAGAGAAGCGCGAGTTTAAACAGAAGGGAGTCCCCGACCGCGATCTTCACAAAGAAACGCTGCACGCTGTTGTGAGATTAATCGCGATGCAAACGTATGGATAGAAAGAGAGCGAGAAGAAAACGTTCGAATTGTGCTGAATCTTTGTACGGCAGCTACGTCAACAATGTTGTAATTTGTAAAATAAACTTGTCGTCGTATGATGCGCGTCCGTGAAAATATTGTAAACGAGTAATTGTTGCAATGCAGCTTTGCAGATGCGCTATGTTATCGTTACATCGATCATTCGACTCGATTCGAGACACGCGGCGCCTGTCATTTCCAATTTGCTCTTCGGACGATTACTGCGTCATCGTTCTATACGCGGCCGACACGTGCTGAGCGTCCTTACTCAAATTCATCGTGTTCACGCAATTTAGACCGTGGTCAAAAAGGCCGATCGATGTAACAATTGCAATTTAATCGAACCTTTGCTGCTCGCGGCAATGTCGAGTTTATTTGAATTTCAATTTTGCTCGACGTTTTTGCAGCACATTGTAACAATACAGGACATCTGTTATAATAATGTGGAGAATTACTTACTTAATAATGCGGTGTCGCATTGCCCTATATATACAAAGTTCGTATGTTAATTGCACAGCCGATAAAATCTATAATATAAAAGCACAAAATACAAAAATGTAGGAATATACATATATATAATCAGTTTATAATATATATTTCGGGTACTTCGTTGTTATTTAATTGAGTAGCTTTTAATTAGAGTCATCTCAAATATCCCATGGGGACAGCGTCGTAAAGAGCGTTTCGTGGACATGTCCGTTTATCCCCTTTAAGCAATTTCACATGCGCGCGTTTACGAGGTACACACGTTCGCGAGCAGGAAAGCTAGCGCGAAAAGGTTGAATGTATAAGGAGGATAGCGGACTAGCTGACGGTATACGAGAGTACAACGAAAAAAGAAGACGCCTCGGGGTAGAAGAGAGAGAGAGAGAGCGCGAGCCGACGCGTGCGACTGACAGAAAGAGAAATAGATAGAGAGAGGGAAGGAGAGATGGAGAAAGAGAGCAAGGTTTCTAATTCGGTGCCGCGGCAAAAATCGACACTCTGTCTAGACTTTAACGGCACTCTCCGTTCAACTGCCTTGTATATCTCGCCGCTCGGGAGGAGGAGAGAAGAGCCCAGAGAGTTCGAAAAAGCAAGGTAAAGGATAGGAGGAGCGAGAGAGAGAGAGAGAGAGAGAGAGAGAGAGAGAGAGAGAGAGAGAGAGAGAGAGAGAGAGAGAGAGAGAAGGTGAATGAGAGAAAGAGGAGACCCGACAGAAGAAGTAACGCAACGAGGGAAGAAGAACGAAGAAGAGGGGTCGCGCGAGAGAGGATTAGATTTCTATTTATACATATACCGTACACTTCGTTCATGGCTCGCCCGACGCTCTTCGCGCTCTCCTTTCATCTCGTTACGTCTCTGCGGCTAGTTACCGTGTGCCTCGCCCCGCCTCGCTCTTCTCCCGGCTTCCTTTGACGGCATACGGAGCCGATCCATTTTCTAACGACGCGCCAGGCAGATCGCCAAGGTATCCCCCCCCTCCCTGCCGCGTCGCATCGCTTCAAACCGAGTTCGGATACGACGCTAAGTCCCGACGCGCGAGTTGGACTCCTGGTGAAGTTACCGAAGAGTGGTCGGTTGGACGCTGTTGGGGACAGCGGCTTATCCGCGATCCATCCCTACCTCGAGATATAGAGCCTGCGGTCGAGGCTTTCGCCGTTATGACGAGGATCTGAGGTCCCGTGGTTTTCAATGAAATACCACGGGAGAGGAAGAGCGAGAGCGCCTCTCGTCCCCATCCGTATACTCCGCACGTGTAGTCAACTCGTTTAAATCTCTTCGGGGTTATTCCGAGGCGCTGCGCTGAAGCGTACGTTGGAAAGGGATCGCGCTCGAGTGTCTATTACCGCTCCGCTCGAGAAACACGGATCACATGTGCGCGCGGAGAGTTCGATCCTGGCTCTACTCGCTTGCATTCACATTCTCGACTAGTTTCCCAAGAATAATTAATTCATCTATTCCTCTCTCTCTCTCTCTCTCTCTCTCTCTCTCTCTCTCTCTCTCTCTCTCTCTCTCTGCTATCTGAGACAGATAGATCGATAGATTAATTATGAGGTTAATCTGATAATCTAATCAACTGTCTATCTTTAAAAAAAACTTTTAGACACGTTTGAAAATTTTAGCATAGGAGGTTACGAGTAACGTTGTTACTTTTATAATAACAATTTGATAATGACGTTACAACTTGCCATTTCACGATAAATAAATAAGGCCAGAGTTCAAAGAGTTACTTTTGACAAATAACTCATTACCATTATGATTGTAACGTGTTACTTTTCATGTCTTTATTTTATTGTATCTTTATGATCACATCGAAATATGCTGCACGTATTAACTAGTGCTGAATAAATTTCGAAATTTGTACCGTAAATGCAAAAACAAGTGAAGTGATATTAATTTTCAATAAAATTGTAAACCATAACGGGCAGTGGTGAACAGTTTGATATTTTGTCTATATCGGTTTTGTGTACAACACGTTAGTAAACGCGGTAATTAAATCTCAATTGCAATTCCACGTGTTTATCGTATAAATATTTGTTGCAGTTTTGCGTGTACGAAAATATGCTGAGAGCGCGCGCGCGCACGCGAGAGAGAGAGAGAGAGAGAGAGAGAGAGAGATATGAAGAGAAAGGGAAAAAGAGAATAATGAGAATTCAAATTTGCGAGACTTGTCAGGATCTCTCGTTCGGCGATTAAAATTCATCTCGCATAATTGGCTATTATCTGGAAAATAATTAGTCACGTAGTTTCACAAGCGCGCCGTTTGTTTTTAATTAAATCCCGTGGGAGAGTGGCACAACGACTTTCGGCGAGGCCGAAGCCCTGAGTCGTTCAAATCTCTTCAGGCTATTCCGAGTTTCCGTTTGCCGAATCGCGCAAGTTGCGGAAGTCTCTTCGTCAGAGATCAAACGCAGGCTATATCGCTCCCGGATATGCGGCGATGAGCGAGAGTGTACGAAGTTATCGGCTGGAAGTTGTCGAAAGTTACGCGGGGCTTTGGAGACGTCACTCGCGGATTCGAGCATTTAAGCGTCGAAAAGTGAAGCATATTTCTGCCGATGACGCAAGAGAGAAAGGGGTGATGAGTTTTTCCGAATCAAAGTGAAATCATGTCATGTTGACTTCATTTTATTAAAATAATTTTCATATTATTAGGTATGATTTCACATAAGTAATTTAATATGCAATTTCATGCCTGTAATGCAATAGTATTATTTACCAATTATTATTTACGCGTGCTTTACTGCAAAATTAAAAATAGACATATTTTTAACAAATGGAATTGTTTACCGATGTTTGTCGAACGGGCGGCTGAAGCGACAAAAACATTTATATTAAAAATAGTAATTTAGAAATGCAGAGCGAGTCTCGGATTATACATATTTTAATACTCTGGTGAGATTAATCGGGAGTGGTAAGTAGGATTAGACAGTAACTTCAAAGCTTAGATGGAGTCTTAGGGATGGATTGTGTGATGATCCTAAGTGAATGCATTTCGCAAACTTTGCCAGCTGCACGATAACTCGCACGATAAGAAAGACAAGTGCGAATCGATTCTAATATATTATAATTTAATAGATTTTCATACTGAATTATTTTTTGCGTAAGCCAACATTTTAAATTAAATAATTCACGCAGGATTATTATTGGAAAGTAGACACAAGTCTGTTAAGCTCCATGCACAGTCGCTTTCATAAATTATCGCTTACTTGTCATCAAGATCGATTGTGAGAAGGATAGTTTCTTACAATGTGTGATGAATGCATTATCAAATTATAAATAGAATCAACTTTTTTCAATACTAAAATACTTGCATAAAACTGAATAAATTGCAACTCTGCTGTCACTGAAGATGCAACGTTGATGAATATTTCGGGAAGATTTCGTAATAAACGCGTTGTTAGAAACGCGTAATAATTACCGCTGCTCCGTCGTAGTCTCGCGTATAAAACATCAGTTAATAACTTATATTAAGTTCTTCATTATGTGCTCGCTTTTTTCCGACGCCGTCCTTTTCTACAGCCCGCACGGATTTTCGTGAGATGGAAGCTGAACAGAAGAAAGGGTAGGAAGGAAGGAAGGAAGGAAGGAAGGAAGTGGAGGCAGAGGGTGTTCGAAAAAAAACCCGAGGGTGGCTAAAGAAGAAGGAAAATAAAGCGTCGAGCCGCCGGACATTTCGCCGCGAATTGCGGTCGCCGTTCGCGCGCCCCTTTCCAGCGGCGACGCCGGCGTCGCGACGCGAGCATTACGCTTAATTTGCCTTCTGCGTTCTCCGCCGTTTACCCCCTGTCTCTTTTTGTCGTCGTTGCCAGGAGATATGCTGCAGCGGCGGCGGCAGTTTAAATGGAGTCGAGGTGAAGCAACGAGAGGGAAAAGATTGCGAAGTCGAGATTGGATTTCGGCTGAGCGGGCAGCATAATTTGGAAAACGGAAATTGGAAGATCCAAAATATAATAATAATAATAGATATTATTTTATAAATATCTACAAAAATTGTAACACTTAACTATCAGCGCGTTAATATAATTAATAATTAATAAACTATTCTTTAAATCTCGTAATAAAAACAATTATCTTCGGCCTTCGCATCGTTAAAAAACAAGAAAGAACCGTACATTATTAGTCACAACAAACAATATTTTCTGCACGCCTCGACTCATTTATAACCGTCCATCAACGGTAATTCTGCAACAGGCTCGCTCGATAATTCCTTCGCGACTTTCATCGACGCTTTTAAGTTGTCAGGAAGACAGGAAGAGTAGAAAATGTATCGCCTGTCATAAATATATCGATGTACCTTGTTGTACAGACAGAAGTTTCTCATCCTCGGGGCTTTCGCGAATATCCGATGATCGCGGCAAATGCCGCGGAATGTTGCAATTCGATTGACCGGCCGGGGAAATGGATTCCTAATGGTGGACGTCACTGCGAGCGGCGCGGCAGAACTATCAGTCTTGTAATGGAAACGGCATGTCGTGGAAACCGGCGGCAACCGGAGAAAGGGGAGATTCACAAAGGCAGAAAGCGCCGAACGAAAGCAGGGAAAGGACGTAGGGAGGGAATATCGAAAAGAAAAAAAAAAAGGGAGAGAAAGGGAGGAAGAGGGAATCTTCCTATGTATCCTTCTCCTCGGCTCTCTAAGTCTGTTTTTCTTCCAGCCTGTAGAAGTAGTTAATGGTTTTCTTTTGGGCGACTTGCCTCGCTGTGTTAATGCCACTGCCGATTGAATAGAATCTCTTTTTTTCCTCTCTCTCTCTCGCCTTCTTTATTCCCTTTCCCTCTGTCATTTCACAGTTTCTCGTCTCTTTTCCATCTGCGCCATCGACGTCTTCACCGCGCGAAGGCATCCTTCCATCTGCCGAGATCCCCCCACCTCCCAAGGGCGATTGTATCGATAAGTGGAAATCGTTTTCAATGCGGTAGAAAGTGTCTAAGAGTTTCATACACATGGAGTGCGTCAAGAGTCGCGTACGTTCGCTTGGCCGTAGATGTTAGCAGAGATCGAAAGAAAAATCAGCTTCACCAAAATAATGTTTAAATAGTCTTCCCTTAGTTTCTTTCAAAACAAAAATTAAAGATAAGAGAAATGGTAATTTTTTAAAATTATGATTAATTTTGGTAGAATATCATTTCTCTCGTCAAGGTGTAAGTCATAAATAATTATTGAGAATTCGATTTTTCAAAATTAAAAACATTTTCTTCGATTTTTTTCTAACTTTTAGAATGTAAAAATATACAATAAATTCTTTTCATTTAATTCCAAGTGAGTTTTGCTTTAACAAAACATTGCAATTTGTAATTTAATTGCAAACACATTGAAAACCGAATGTTGCAACGTTGTGAGAATAGCGACGACAAATCAGGAATACGTGTGATTTTTAATAGGTTATGTACACATGAAATAGTTAACGAGAACGTTCAGATTTTGCGTGCACCCGACGAATGTAATTTAACGAATCTGTCTGGCAACAATTTTCTTTTATTTCACGAACGGCTTGAAATAATGGCTGACCATTCGTCTACCTTTATCACTTGTTCTGCCAGCCGATGATATTGACATTAATGCATTCGTATTCTGACTTGGCGTTTGCAGCGTTTGCTGTATTATTTATGATTAATTTGCCAAATTAAATTTATACGCATGATTGTTGCATATATATATATTTGCTATTTATATTTAAATATTCCCGATTTCAATTGACATTTAATTATAAATTTTCATAAAGGTGAATGTGGAGCTTAAAAATTAATGGGATAAATGCAAATCATTTTATAATATCGCGCAATTAATATATAAACGATTACATTATAAAAATAGAATTTAATTTCAGCCAGAAAATTTATTTCATTAACACATTTATTCAAAATTATTTATTAAAAATTTATTTTTTTTAAAGTTTACAAAGTCAATACGACTAAGTCTGCTTTAAATGCATAAAATATCCATACCTATAAAATTAATTTTTAATTAGAAAGAAATTTAAATTTATAGAACTTAATTATTGATAAAAATGGCTTTTTTAATACATTTTTTATTTGGTTTGTGAGTTTTTTTTATGCCAAATCTTTGTTTCGTACTCACATTATTTGTAAATTCTAAAAGCTTTTCGTATCGAGACGCTAGTCGTTGACTCATTCTGTCATTTGAGATATTATCGTCGTCTCGATTACGG
The DNA here is from genome assembly GCF_013373865.1 of Monomorium pharaonis. Lineage (NCBI taxonomy): Eukaryota > Metazoa > Arthropoda > Insecta > Hymenoptera > Formicidae > Monomorium > Monomorium pharaonis. Next base: position 8,724,202 of record NC_050471.1, read on the forward strand.
ATCAGTTACGTTAGTGAAATACGAATAACTATGGCTAGACAACACGACGCTTCTTAACAGCCTCCGACGCGACGTCGAGCGCGACTTCTAATTTTAGTTGCGACAGAATCCAGGACCGTGTCTCTTTTCTTGCGCAAAGGTTCACTCTTCTCTCTCGAAATTTATCTTTCTTTCCTAATGGATCTAATCAATTTTTTAAAATGTGTACGTCTACCGTTCGAAAGACTTAAAACAAGATACAAAAGTGCATTAAAGGCAACAAAAAATTATTTGTCGTAATCTATATTTTAGTGTCGCTAAGTCCAGCTTCGTTAAATCTAACTATTATTTTTTTTAAACGTAGAATAATACAATATAATTATTTCTATTTAAAGATATCTTTAAAACATAATATTGTCAGCTTTTCTGAGCAACATTAATATATTGTTAGCTCTTCTAAATAATATTAATACGTTACAGAAAAATTATGATCCGTATTTTTATCGGCAAGCTTACTAATCACCGCAGATACATATTTTTGGCACTCAGACGAAATCGAGACGCACCAGAAAACATATTTCTCCCTTGTCTATCAAGCGTGAAATCTGATCCGTGTGAGTCAACTTATGTACGTATTAATAGCCCTTAAATTTCATATTGAGTATCGAGCCGAGAAAAATTACTTGAAAAGAGAATGATTACTCACGTGAAAACGATTATTCACGTGAAAAATCTTTGTGTGTGTGCGCACGCGCGCGTGTGTGTGTTTGATCTAAGATTGATAAATAGCTTTTTAAAGCATAACGAGTAGGAATTATTAAATTGATATCTATTTCTATATTTTGAAAAATGCTGTATAATTTCATACTTAGTTGATGAATAAACCAACGTTTCCTTATCGAATTAATTTTCTCGATATAGACATAGCAGTGATATTAAACTTAATATCCATATTTGAGGAGTAAAGTTTATCTTTGTTTTGACTAGAAAAGTATTTATTCTGTCATTATTCTTTATTTAATTTTTTATGTTTAAAGAACGATAAAGTTATATTATTTTTTGACTCTTTAAGAAGAAAGAATAAAATTTATGTCGTGACAATTTTTGCAACAATTTGATTTACTTTAGTTTATCAAAATTATAATAAAATCATACAATTTTATTCTTTTTTTGAAATCTAAAAGCAGTAATAAATTAATTAACACGACTAGTTATTGATTCATGAATCTTTTCAAACAATAGATATAATAATTTCTTTACTACAGTATTTTTTATTTATTTATATTTAATTTGTTATTAAAGAAAAGAATAATTCCCTCGCTTAAAGCTAAACTTTACTATTAGTATATATTTACATTTATATGCATACAGAAGAAAACAAATTATTCCAACAATTAAAATTCCAGTACCAATATTTCCATTTCAAAATGCTCTTTTGATTGAACGAAATCAACCGTTATTTTAAGCGACACTAACGAGTCCGCGAAACGAAACGCAAAAAATATGCAACAGCTCGGATATCAAAATCAATTTAAAAATACAAAGAACATGAACGTTCGGCGTACAGTTATTTCGTTTATGTTATACGTATAGATATTTGATAATGCAAAGCGTTTTGTCGAAGAGTCAAGCATACGGTTCCAGAGTCCGGGGTTTGTTTTGATAACAGTATATGCTAACGCAAGAGCGCTGTACACACCGTGTTATCATTCCCAAGTGAATAGCGTGATTAAGCAGCGTCGCAAGTCTTCCCATGCGTATCGAGAAATATGAACGACTGTGAATCGATGGGATTAATGGAATATAAATAACTGTCTATCGTGCTTATTTATTTAATTGCAAGCAGATTTATTTTGTATGAAGAACTGACTCAAAGCTCGTTGTTTTTTCAGTGCATGGCAATTTGACTTTATGCAAGATCGTTGTGTTAACAGTTACAAAACTTGTAACTTGAATAAGTAGCAGCATGAACCTTTTTTTCTTAAAAAAAATATGTGTCATGGATAAAATACAGATTGATACCGAATAGTGTCGCGATGCATTTAATTGAATGTAACATTTAATCTGAATATCGAAAAAGTTTTTGAGTTGAGATTCATGCAACATGATTAAAAATACAATCTTCAAAGATGTAATAAAAAATGTCGACAAGGGGGAAAAAGAATGTATATCCGAGTGCATTATTTCGGCGAAATTGGCATTACGGAATTCGTGTAACGCGTTGCGTAAGTTTTGACATGTTTCGCGAGTTAACATGGAACTAAACTGATAGACCGCGGAGAATAGTGAGGAAAACATCCCTCCCCCTCGCTACAGTCCGGAGGGATATTCCTGAGAAATGGTCGGAATCGCATCCCGATGGGAGGTAACTCTTGTCGCGATACCTCGTTAAACCACACGGATTTTCCTACTGGAGTCTCGGCGGCATCGCGCTGCTCCCCGGACGACATGAAAGTCTACCAAGTTTTGCTGTCAGTACGAGGCGATAAAGCGCTGCGATTACTGTCGCAAGTACATTCAGCTTATTTTCGAATTCGGGAGTCCACGTACGTTTCACTCAAATTTTCAATTCCCATCACTTTGCAAATCTTGCCGTGTAATATTTTTGGAATATTTACAAACTTTCTATCTCTATAAAATATCACAATCACTTCAATTTTTGTTAGCGCGGTTAAATTAATTTAACAACCGCTTCACTATTTAACAAGAGCATGAAAAAATGTGACATTTTTGAGAACGTGTAGCACCTCAAATAAATCGAAATAACATAATAAAAAGTTCTAAAGCTTCATGTCAGCACGAAGAAATGGTCTAAGTGTTATACAAAAATGTATCAATAAGACAAAAGTGGTTGGCCCGCGCCGTTGCATCGAGTAGTGTAGTCTAGGCACAGCTCTTTTGGTCGGGTATTGACAATAAATCATTCGTCCCGATGTTCGCGCGATCGCCAGAAATTCTAGCAAAAATTCTGCAACACTTTTCAGAGTCGAGTCATCCAGAGAGTCGAGAAACTCTCTCACTTTCTCTCTTTCTCTCTGTGTATCCGGCGTCACGGTGGTCGAACTTCCCTTTTGCTCTGTGTTTATGAAAGGCGCCGACCATCGGCGGAACGGGAAAAGAGCTTTTGATTTATGATAGCGTTTTTGCTTCCGCGACCTTAAAGGGCGATTTTCCGTTCCGGCGAGCCGAGCCTAAAGAGGCGAGGCAAAGCGAGGCGACGTCGAAATAATATCAGCTTGCCGAGAGCTCGCGTTGAAGCACAGGTAGTCAAAAGCCTCGCCGTTGCGGTGTTTCCCTGGCGTGTTTGACGTTCGAGTTATAAATACCATGACCCATCAATGGCGGCTATGGCCATTCAGAGCGTTGGAGAGAGATGAGAATAGGAAGGCAAGTGTATGAAGGGAGAAGACTAGCAAGTGTGAATAGAGAAGAGTAGAGATATAGAACGAAGTAAACATGTATGGGTATATATTTCAATTAAATTCAATGTCTAATAAATTACCGAGAGAATTTCAGCAAGGTCCTATGAATTAATAATGCAAAATATGACAATTATTCTATAATATTATTATCATTTAAAGATTCTATGTCGACGTAAATCAAAATAAATGACATTGTATTATATTTATGATTTGAAATATAAACACACACACACATACACACACGCATACACACACACATACATATATATATATATGTATACGTTTATTTACTGTATTTTAATATAATTTTAATCATAAGTGTGTTGTTATATGGAAAACTTTTTGGGGTCAGCGATTCGCCGCACTTACGTCTGGAAAATTAGTATGGAAATAGGTTAAAGAAGGGTAGATTTATCTCAAATTAAACTTTTAATTAATTGTGAGTCAATTTTTTCTTGTCAGAAACATAAATCGTAAAATCAACAATATATAATAATTCATTTTGTATGCGATAAATGATTTAACCTTTCCGAATTTCATGCAATATCAGATACGTCAGTAATCAAAATGATCGGAGCATCTGCAAATGATTGAAACATTTCGAGCTTAACATTGTTGAGGTATTGACAGCATTTGAATAGTAACTGAATTAAACGCAACGCGAAAACATTCTTAATGGATACGTGAAAAATTATCAGTTTAAAACGTCAAAACCATTTGATATTGGTATATCGTAGAAATTACTCGCTAAATAACGATGTTCTCTCGAAAACTATCGGTACTTGCGGAGAATTTTCCGGCTATATATTTTCTCTACAACGCGTCCAGAGTTGTGGAATTCGCGGGAAAAGTTAAGCACTCCCGTGCGATATTCAGCCTTCTTTGTTAACGATCGTATAATTACGCGATATTCCTCGAAGCGTATTAGACTGCGACTCATCTTGCGCATCTCGCGCTCAAAACGCCGCGCCAAGAAAGCCGTCACGGAGTCGCAGAGTTATCCTTCACAGTCGAGCGGTGAATATTCTGTAACCGGGAAATGAAGGCGAGCCGCTTTGAGAAGAGTTAGTTCTCGGAATCTCTTCGAAGATAATCATTCGCGCGCGTCGCAAAACTTTCTTTCGCTTCCGCATCCTCTTTTTCCTTCGTCTCCTCTTCTATACGTTGCGGTCCGCACCGCGATTCCAATACAACCGAATCCATTTTAGTTCTTATTTCCTTCTCTCTCTCTCTCTCTCTCTCTCGCTTTTGCCGCGACGCAATAAGGTTGCCTTAACGCTAATTGATTAGTCTCGGACGTAAGGGGGAAGGGAAGAGGGAGGACGAGGCGAGATAAAAAGGTCGCGTGTATATCGCCGCGAGAGAGGAAAGATCGCGACGTCGCGTCGCCGTGCCATCTCTTTTAATTCTCTATCTCCATTGTGCTGCGCCCCGCGGATATCTTAATTTTGTCAACGACCTCTTCCATTATTCGGGGAGGCTCCCCTTTGATCCTTTGAAGATGTTCTTGTTCGATAGCACTACCAGATCTTTCCCGGAACTTATACTCTCGTCGCTCGCAAGAGCCGCAATATTGCGTTATTACATCTACACCATTTCCCGCCCATTCCAATTGGCTTTCAGCGAAACGGCAGAAAACATCTTTATCTCGCAAGAATGCTCTTCGATCCGAAATCGTTCTCGGTCCATTGATTTAACCTGAATATTGTGCTTGTGGCTCTCTTTCAACGGACAATTGATATTTATAAAAATCTCTGTAAATATAATTAGATAAATACAAAATAGAAAAAATCGCAAATATTCCTAAAGTGATATCTATTTTTCAATAAATATTGTATTTTATTAATATTGATAAAAACATGATCTGCATAGATAATAAAAAAAGTAACACACAAAAACCATAATTCACATATAAACAGAATTTAAAAATTCTAATACAAAAATAATTTCTATAATTTTTTTCGTAAATGCATAAATAATAGAATATTATTAATAATATTATAACATTGTACATATTTGTAGCGTCTTAAAACTGTTTTGTTTATATCGTTCTTATGAAAAGATTTAATTATTGCAAAATTCAAAATAGTATTACATATAAATTGTTATACATATATCTTAATAGAAGACATTTTCTAGTTTGTATTTAGGTTTCTAAAGTTTTCGTTTTTATCTAAGAAATGTAATCCAAAAACAAAATAGTAGGTATGTGTCAGTATTAGTGACTTTCTTCTAACAATTTTTTGTATAGAGAAAAAAGTACATAAGTAAATGTATTTCAGTAGAAATTACTATAGAAATTATTTTCCTAATCTTTGACATCGCAATCTAATCAGCCGTTTTTGCAAACAATTAGTAAATCCCTTTAATTTCACCATCCTCTCCTGAAATATCCGCAAATATCGCGAGGTCATACAGCCGTCAAATGGCAGCGACCACGTGGTGAGATGTCTGACCTATCGGAACAAGAATTCGATGCACTTCGAGTCCAAAGGGTGCCGTTAGGGTTCGGCACAAAAAGCCAAGGAATCCGGTATGGTTCTTAGCAAGGATGAAGTGGCCGACGGTGAGTCCTCTGGAGAGCTTTCAAGTGCTCCCATCTACGTCCTCCACCTCCTTCGCCCCTTATCGCCATCCCCTCCCCTTCGTAGTCCATCTCCAACCTTAGCCAGCGAGGCACTTCCAAGAAGGTACCCGTTTCTCGTTCGTGAAAGTCTTAACTCGCACGACCGTGATATATATCGCGGTTACGCCCTGATTCATCAAGAGCTACCCTCTATGTACCCCGTCTCGCACCCCGGAACAACGATCGGTCCTTCTTATCCCCGTCTGACGTTCATCTTCGCTCTGGACTTCCGCTTTCACTACGGCTTCTGCCTTTGGGGGATTCGCACCCGCTTCTCGGTGTCTTCTTCCATCTTAAGGAAAAATTTTTGCACGGTACGCGTCCCGCAGTAACGGATAAGTTGTAATCCCACTGTTTTTTATCGAGGAATTATGGTTTGTCTTCTAGTTCTCGCTCATGGGTATTTTATCGCGTCGTTATTTTTTTCCCCTTTGAAAGGTATAACTGTCTCTTTAATTCCATTCTTTTTGAAATATTAAATATTTATACATAAAACACACGCACACACACAGGTGATATGTGATTACTCGAAGAAATGAGTATGTAATTGTTTCAAAGAATATTACACTCCTATTATTTTTATACGCTTTTGGTACTGTGAATATCGATATCTTTCGAACCGTTCGTTTCGAAGATTATAATGTAGAATATCAGATTCTGATTATACCCTTAATAGACGGCACGTCAGTTTGCGTAAAACACGGCCGCGTTGCGGGCCGCCAAGCTGCGGTTCAATTTTCCTAAAAGGCGCGCCTTGCGCCCAACATTTTACCAGCATAGCAGCAATATCGCGTTACAAAGCAGTTTTTGAATCCCCCCCCCCCTCTCTCTCTCTCTCTCTCTCTCTCTCTCTCTCATTCAATGTAGCTTTAGAGTTGTTGACTGTTGAGCGGCCCTCTCGAACGTTTTCAAAATCAAAGGTGTGACATGCCCTTTGACAGTATCCCTGCCAAAGGGCTCACTCGAAGTTCTCTCCGCTTCGGGCTGTTGCAAAGGGCGTCTTTCCTCGAAGCGTCAGCTCCTCGAAACGCGGTCGATGAAAGGGAGTAACTTTACCGTCCTGGATAAAATTATCGGAATATTTTTGCAGAAATCTCACCGGAAGATACCGCCGGTGCGAGTACGAGGGAAGCCGATAGAACGAATGCCTCTCCGTTCCTTCTTCCGATACCTTTGATCGAATACCTCGAACGTAATTGACTGTTATTCATACTATTGTTTCGAGGATACGCGAAACATATCTCCAATATTACGAAATATGTAATTTTCCTATATGAAAAATAGAGATATTATAACTGATTTTAATCGGAGAAAGGGAGAGAAAAATCTTAAATAATTAAATAAAATCTTTTAATTTCAATTATTTCCTATACTTTTCGCAGGAAAATTTTAAGTGCCTTTAATTTAAATTGACAATGCCATTTATTTAAATTGATACTGTTATTTAAATTGCTATTTACTTAATTATTTATTATTAAGTTAATTATTGGATTATCCATATTGATTTTCCGTTTGTTATTTTATATATTTTATCAATCTTCATTTCTTTTCCCCTTCGCGTTTTACCTTTCTATTCTGTCGCTTTTCTCTAATGGCTTAATTACCCTCGCAGAACGCGACGGATTCGTTGCATAAAAACCTCGTATCGATTCGCAATCCAATTTCTGCAATGGGTATTCGCTGGAAAGCTTCACGAGAAAGAAGCGCCGGCGTAGGAGAGAGAATCGATGTAGCCCTTGAGAAATATTCCCCTCGATCGGTGAAATATTTCTGAAGAATCCGCAGGGCACAGAGTAGGTACTTTTCCAAACGGGACCGATTTAAATCTAAGCGTAGTTTTGGCAAGCGTGCCGAATCGCGACAATGGCGACAGAGAAAGGAGGATACAAGAACGCGGTTCTCGAGGCTTCTCGCGAGCTTTTGTCGAGGATGAATTTCTTCTTCTTCTTCTTCTCCCTCTTCTTTTTCTTCTTTTCTTTCTCTACTTCTTCTGCTCTCGCTTCCCTCTTTCACCTATCATTTCGGCTCTACCTTGCTCTGTTTCCCGGTCCCTGTATATATCTCTCTGTCTGACTCATCGAGCGCGGTGAGTCATACGAGACGAGCTAGATGGTGGACCTTGCCGCGAATCTAAATAAATACGGGAGCGAGGAGGGCGGGTTGGGCAGCGCCTCTAGCGAGACATCGCTTAGAAATGCGTGAGTAAGAACCTCACGCCGCGGTAAATTTATATCGCCGTCCCGATGCGGCCGTCACCTCCTAGACGTCTTCTAACGCTTCTTCGCAGCCGTCGATTCGCTTCCACGAGCCGCCTCGCAAAGCCAGATCGATCGATCACGTCGACGTCCGCGTGAAACTTTTTTTTTCTTTTCTTTATCGCGATCCGCCTTTCGAGAGAACCACCGACAATGTTTTTCTTTTAGTAGCAGTGGAAGTTTCGAAGAAATCCTCTTCTCTTTAAAAATCATGGCCTCGCAGTATCTTATTCGACAACGGCGACATTGATGGAAAACTTTGAAGGATCTTTCGTTTAACGAGCTAACGTATGAAAAAGTGCCCAGACTCTCACCTGACGCCGTCACATCCTCTTATTAACGATGTACAAGATATGATAATACGGAAATTAGTTCTCTGAACAGTAAACATCTTATTTTATCAATGGAGGAGTTATAAATTAACTTAAACAACTCCCCTACTTACGTTATATTACGTTTTGCGTATCACGGACGAAACACCGATTGGCTGATATGCGAACATGGCCAGCCACTTGTCCCGTCATTCTAATTGGTTATTAATTTTCACGCGCAAGAGCACACCTCGTTTCTTTACACCTCGTTAAAGTTACGATTCGAAATTAACTAAAAGCTAAAATTTTGTTAATTGCAAATTAGCGTTTAAAATGTAATTGGAACTCTTTGAATACGCGTGAAAGTTGTCGTTCGGGAAGAGTCACCGTGAAATTTTGCCGGCGGAGTTTACTATGAGAAGTTCATTCGATGCCATTGGGACATTCCATGCATTTTCCACTAAATAGCGCGTTCGTCCGGGAAGCTCTGAATTGCGGACTTTACGTTGTAATTTACACGTCGTATACCGCACTGTGTGTGCGTTGCCCCTTTATTTGAGCCCGCATCGTGACGGTTACTGGCGGTACGGCCAACATTGCGCCATAAAGTTGCGTTGGATGTAACGAAAGCTCGGCGAGGCGGAAGGGAAGTTTCGCGAGCAAAGCTTGTGTAAGGTCGAAACTGCGGAGGGAGAGGGTGGAAAAAGGCACCGATGGGACACCACGTTACTGCTGGTGGCAATTAGAGAGGAGCGATTAATTAGAAATATCCGCTACTGGTGCGTGCGACCAGCGACACAGTCGCGATCGTAATAGAAATTTCTATCTGGCGCGAAGGGCGCGCGGCGGCGAGAGATGGTGGCTAATATTCGTGATGAATCTCTCGCCGGCGGGAGCCGACGTAGAGAAAGAGGGCGGCATCACCCATCAGCGGACGGAAAGATGGCTGCGGGGGAGATCGGTGTGGCTTTGTTCGCAAATTAATAATTAATTAAAACTGATGGGCCCGACTGAGTCTAACCAGACGTCCGCGTTTCCCTGCAACGTATAAATGTGATTATTCTTTTCTCGAATAAAGGTGCAGACGTAACAGCATTACGTAAATTCGCATCTACCGCGCGCATATATGAAAACTTTCCATTTTGATAGATTTTTCATTACATTGTTTGCGGGCGTATTATTTTAAGGCTTTTAAGCGAATCGTCGCGATATTTTTCATCAGTGTAATACATTGCGACGTTAAATTGATAGCAACGTAATTCTTAAATCAAGATTTATATGTACAGATTCAGTTCTAAATAGTAATCACACTTTTAATTGAGGTTAAGTGATTTGGTGTTGAATTAATATTTTCTTTACTTTCCTTTTTTTTATTAAAAATCTTTTAGTTAATATCAATTATCAAATGCTAATTTTATACCTGCACATTTTATGAAACATTTGCATCTAATATACAATATTATGCGCACAATTCCAATATAGTGTGCGATAAAAATCTCCAATATTTGCGTGTTAAATTCATACCACTGTCTGACACAAACGTCATGCAGTAAATATCAAATAAAAAAACCCGTAGTCACAACGTAACATCTAAATTTTACAATTAAATATCAGAGAGCATATATTGTTTCGTTTGTGTTTCTATCCCCCTTACTTTTCGCGTCTTAGAAAAATAAAACGTTTGATCTCGACGACACATAAGTTCTCCATAATACAGGATGTCCATTTCTCAGGATGGAATTGGAAGAAGTCGCGCGACCGAGAACTTAATCACCAAGATAGAAGAGTCCTCGTGGCGAATATCCGATATCGATATCGCCTACGCTAGTTATACGTCTCCTTCTCGGGCTTATAAATATCTTATTCCTCTATCTGGGGATACTGCAGTACGTTAGTCCCGACTGGTCGCTGCCTCTTGACCTCTCCTCGTGGAAAATCGCCAGCCGATCTCTCGACTCTTCGATCCATCTCTCTGCGGGCACTCTCATCTCATCTTCGTCGCGTTCGCGGTTTGGGGGGGGGAGGGGGGAGGGCTCGTTTTCCCCCGTGCGACGGGAGGCTTTCGTCAGGGTAAACTCGCCGATACGATGGCGCGGCGGCCGGCGCGATTTTGGACCACGTCCAAGAAGCGTTGCAATTTCGAGGCGATGGAAGAGAGAGGGGGAGACAAAAATCAGACCGGCTTCCTCACCCGGAGTCCTCTCGATCGCGCGCTCTCTGCGGCTCACCCTTGACTCCTTCTTACCGGCAGCGGCCAGGAGTTGCAACTTAATCGCATTTGGCCGATTTCCAGGACACGAGCGGAAGCTACCCGGGAGTTTGCCATCCAGTCACCGGCCATTATCCTAAAACTACGTTTGTCTCATTCGCCGGCGGATGAGACCTCTGGTACGTGTACGCGGCGCTCGTTTAGTCGTTAAGGTCGATCTTTCTTTTTCGTCGCGCTGATCTCTCTATCCCACTGACGCTCTTCCTTTTGTCAGAAACGTACAAGAACTGTTCATTACCGGTCTGGGTAGATCCTAGTGTGTTTGCGATGTAAAAGTAAGAATTTTACAAATGTTTACAGAAAATAAAATCTGGTTTATTTAAAATTTAATTTTTAAAAAAATTCTTTGCACATGTACCGAATATCATTGTTAATATTGTTAATCGAGAGACTGAACATGCAGCGCGGATCTCTACGATGCAATTAAAATCTTTGGTATTCGCGCAAGGAGTTTGTGCGACGAAGTGCAGCGTTCATTAGGGGATTTCGGGAATATTATAAATGTTGCAAGTAGCTTGCAACACGCGGAGAAACTCGTCACGAGCTGACGATCGATTAACAATGCAATGAGTTTCTGAAAGTAATCGAGCGCGAAGAGCAAGACGGACGTAGAGTAGGGTTGCTTTCCAAGCTTTGGATTTATTCGCGCATATAATCAAAAGTATCCTGCGGGAGTGAAGAGAGAGCTCCCGTTCCCATTTCCGTTCCCGCGTTAATACTTAACAACAAGAGGTATATAATTTCCTCGTTTCCGGAGTTCATTACGAGTTTCCTCGAGCCCTCGCGCATTCGAAGTGTTAAATTAATAAGCATTGTTCTAAAGAGAGATCTCGCGGTTCTTCAAAGTATCATGAAAAAAAAATCCCCCGCTTGAAAGTTATTTGATTGCCCGACCTGTACGGATTATCATGCGATGCAGATCATACCGTGAATTTTGCATAGTTCCGTACCAACCGCATAAAGTTTCAATTCGAATTACAAACAACATCGTAAAATATACTATAAAAAATTACAGCTTGGTTTCGCGAAACAATTTTCTGCGAGCAAGGAAGCGTAATGTTGCTACACTCTAAATGAAAAATAAATAATAATGAAGGTATAATAAGTACATGATGTGTTACGGCATACGTAAAGCAAATGTAAAGCATACGGAAAGAACGGCTGATAAAGACGGGTCTGAAAATTTTACTGAATACAAATCTGAAAATTGTTCTATTAGACCATCAAATAATTATGTAGGACCCTCAAATGGGTTGCTAGAATGTCAAAAGATTTGACAATATTATTCATTGCTGAACATCCTTCATAATTATTCAATGATACAAAAGTATTTTTAGATTTGCATTTAGCTGAATTTTTAGATACTTAAGTAAACCAGTTTTGCGTACTAATATTTGTTATATCGTCATTACAATTTATTTCGTATTTTGAGTGGAGAAGTTTATTTGTGCTGTTTTTCATTGTTGGATAGAGATAAGTAGATACAATACAGAAGGTTAGTAGAATACGGTAGATAATTTCGCCAACGTGGAATTTCGGAGAGAAGCGGAGATAGAAGGAAGAGGAAGAGAGGCACAAAACTCGAAGCGAGTAATACAAGAACGAATGATACTTGTACGCTTGTTCGTGCCTCTCTGCAAAACGCGGTAGCACGCGTGTATTTTCGCAGCACTTACATGTACACAGGACGCGCGCGCGACGCGTTGGAGTAACTTTTTCACGCCAAAACGTACCTCTGTTGCCGTTTCACATTGCGCCGCGCGCGGTCACCGAGATTGGCATACAACGCTGCCCTTTATTTCCTTTGTCCAATTACACGCTACCCGTTTTAGGTAATTACACCACCGCCCCCGGGTTTTCGGGAATGCCCGGACGATAATCCACGTACCCAGATGATAATTCGTCACGTGCAGGCGCTACAGCGATAGCCGGCTTCCGCCGAAATATCCTCCATTCATTTTACGCTCGTATTTACGACGCAAATTTGTCGTCGTCGGATGCACGTTGATGCGATGGTTCTATAACCTACAGCCCACATTTTTCGCGTGGGATAATAAAGAGAGAATGCAATATTCGCGATCCGTGAATTTTTTCCCTGGGTTTCGGGATATTATGTATAATCGGCTTACTTCAGCGAGGATGTAGAAAGGCTCAATTTTAGAACAGAGAGTAAATTTTAATATATAATTATAAATGATGCATTGTATTGATTTTTATACATGTAAAGTATATCGCTGCTGAATCTGACAATTATTCGTATCATTCTTCTAATCTTAACACTTAGAAACGGCATTATGAATACCTCCCTTATAAAAATGTAATACTGGACAGTATTCAATTGGTCAGTAATTAATACTTATTTTAGTTATTAAAAGCACAGTTGTTAGTAATAAATAATTCTATCTACCTTTCTATCATTTTTTGTTTTTATTTTCTTAACTTCTTTATGTATCTGTTATCATTTTTAATTCTTTTAAATATTTAAAGAATTAATTCTAAAATAAAAAACCCGATAAAAATCACCTTAATTGTTTTCGTAATTTAATGTAGAAATCTGAAACCCGTCTCTTCGGATTTAATTGTTCTAGTAATAAAAAGCTACTTCACAAATATATATTTAAATTATATTATAATAAAATAATAATAAATTTTATGTATGTTAAAAAACAAATGTATATGGAGCTTAGAAATATTATTTGCTCCTTCCATTAAAAAATAAGCAAAAATAATTAATGCATAAGAAAATTGCGTAGAATTAAATTACATAAAAGCACAAAATTTAAGTATGTATATATGGGAGTTATTTCTTCAAGTAAGAATTTCTCAAGTGAGAAAGCCGCAAGAGTAACAACTTATTTGTATATAACAAAAAGTTAGAAGATATATGTGATAACTATAAATTATTCTGCATAATTAGGTCAAGAATCTAAACCCGTTAAAGGAAAGATGCAAGTAGGTCGTTTAAGTAATTTGCAGCTGCACAACCGACAATTGTACGCCATTAGAGTAAATTAATTTCTGCCGCTGAAGGAAATATTTGCACCTATTTCACGGGTTTCCTCGCGTTCAGCAAACGTACAGTTTAATATGACGCTTTGTTCCGCGCGTTAAAACACGCGGTGTTTCAGTCGGCTCCATTGCATTTTCAAGATGACGAGGTGACGCGAGAGTCGGCTGGGAAAAAAAAAATAAAAATAAAATAAAGCGAAATAATGAAAAATACAGCGCGGCGTGTTAGTCGGAACGCGCACTCGACGCTGTCGCGGAAACGGGACAGGAATTTCATTGCGCACGCGGTGCGTCTGATTCACAGAACCATAAAGTGATTTCTGCCGGCGCATTACGCCGATCGAGGCGCGAAAATACGGGAATGGCTTTTAATAGGGCGTCGAAGAGAGCTTCGCTCGCACACGGTTCGGTAAGCAAGGCTTTAAAAATAATCGGTGCCATCCGCGGCCTCGCGGTTGGATGAATCCGACCGACCGTTTATTCGTCGTGTTAATAGCCTCGGTCTTTTCAGCAATTTGTATTTACCTCTCTTCGGTTCCTCTTTGATAAAACATATTTTCACGAGCGTATAGAATTCCGTTTGCGACGTCACATGAATTTGCACAGAGAAATATCATTCTGCATTCTAAAACTTAACGTCCACGAAATTTTTATTTAATCTCTTGACTAAAAAGATTTGAATTGCATAAATTCCTTATTCATATATAACATATATTTTTTCGAAGTCTTTATCTCTTTCGTTTTTTACGAAAAATTCTTATAATTCTTACGTCTGATATTTTATGTCATCTAAAAATGATTAAAATCATTCTTTATATAGAAGTAGAGATTTTCAGAGCTTTTTTCACCCAGAATAAAAGTAATCTTATAATGACTGCCGACTATAACGAGTGTGGGAAATCCGAAAGGCTAGCGTGAAATTTATATAGTATTCGTGAAGCTGCGCTTTTCAAGCAGCTTGGCAGCTCGCGACCGCGTTTTCCGTCGACAAAAAGAACGGCAGCATTTGCATACGCGCTCAGCCACCATCTCTCTCTCTCTCTCTTTCTCTCTCTCTCCCCTCTCTTCGCTCGTGTTTTTCCAATAAATTATATTTGCCAAGTCGGTGCGAGGAACTCGGCCTCGCTGAGCCCATGCACGCGCGAACTGAGAGCCGCGGCGAATGCAGATTTACGCAAAATAGGAGTCCGTTTTTGAGAGACTGGTGGCCAACCGACGGAGAGGACGAGAGAGATGAAGGGGAGGGAGGAAGTGAGAGAGAAGAGAACACCCTCACGACGAGACCGTTGCAAATGCGGCTACGTATTCGGTGGACGTCGGCGCCGGACACAGGAAAACATATAATTTAACGGACGGGGATAGAGCTCGGTGTGCTAAACGGGCGTTCGACCTATTTTCACAGGCCTCTATTATTACTAGGATCTTTGTCAGGACGTCGACGTTACCCGTTGAATTCGCATGCAATTAGCGTGGCAAATTTACACGCGTGAAGTGATCGTTCCAAAACATGGAAGGTAAGGTAGTTTATCATGGTTCCGTATACATATATATTCCGCATTAATTAATTAGAGAGATCTCATGAGAGGCGATGAAAATTTCCATTTGCTTCAATTATAGCTCTTCAAATAAAAAAAAGTTATGCCAAACGCATCTACGCGAGCGTGCCTTCAAAAATGGAATTAAATATTAAAATAAATCTAATATCTTTTAATTAAAAAATTTCTATTGAAGCTCTTTATATCTTTGTATCATAAATTAAATTAATTCGAATTCATGCTGTTAATATCTGGACGTCTGCACATGTATATTGATTTTAATTCATGCACTATAAGGTGGAAAAATAGAATTCATTATAAATGACCGTGTTTTCAATATATTCATCTTTATAGAGAAAGAGAGAGAGAGAGAGAGAGAGAGAGAGAGAGAGAGAGAGAGAGAGAGAAAGCGAGGTTGAAAGATGTGAGTATAAAAAAATTCACGTAAAAACGCGAACGTGCAGCCATACACACCGACCGGTGAGAACGTCTCGGATGCTGCAACGAAACGTGTAATTTAACGACGTTGAACAGTCTTGCAACGAATAAGCGCGCAGAGGCATTCGTCCGAGTTTTCGTTGGCACCGATCATTTCTTGAACTGTAAGCGTAAAATTTTCTACGGAATAGCGTGACGCCATAAAACGATTTTTCGCTCGTATGAGTACGCTTTGCTGTCCTGTCGAGTCGACGAAAAATATATCGTCGCGTTATTTTACGTATATTCAGCACGAAAGACTCTCAAAAGAACTTTTCATATTCTGCTTCTCTAACATTTTTTATGTAATTTTTAATAAATTAATTATCGTTGAACTTATTGTTAATAGCATGTATACATGACAAATCAATTTCACTAAAAAATATGAAGAAATTTAATTAAAAAAATATAATACTGAAAAGAGTTTCATTATCTTAAATTAAATTATGTGCAACAAAAATTTTTGTGTAATAACTTTGATAGATAAAATTTGCTTCTGATATAAACGAAGTAAATATCTTAATTAAATAATTATAAAAATTAATTAAAATACTTTGAAGTTGCAGATAAGTTAGAAAAAAATGTTTTGTACAATTCTAATATTATAAATGCTTCGCGCATTTCAAATTCTTTATTCATGCATTATTGATGTCTGTTGCCCACATTAAAAATTCAATGGTAGTGCATTAAAAAAAATATTTTAATTTACCTACAGTAAAATACTTCATAAATTATAATTGTATACTATATAATTGTACAATCATTCTTTACAGAAGATCTGTTTTGTTAGACAAACATCGAAGTCCGGTCACGGATTATTAGTTTAATCTAACAGTCTAGGACATCCATAAATAATTTTGAAATTTAGGGCAGTGGTTTCTCCGAAATTCCGCATAATTTCACCTTCACAAATTTAGAAATGGGATGTGCAACATCGTCGGTAAACAGGCGACGTAAATCATATCTCAAGTGTACTGATGGCCCGGCGCGATTTGTCGCGTAAAAAATTTCGCGAAAATTATCGCGCAGCCTGCGCACAGGATTATCCAGCTTTTTCTACAAAACGAGGTTTCGCAGAAAGTTGGCAGCTCGTGGCAACTTCTATCCGCGCCGCAATGCAACAGCGTTGCTTGGCCAAGCACATTATGTGGCACAGCTCGATGACGTAACACGAGAACGGCTTTAGAGGATTTTAGCTGCATTTTAGCGAGATAATTCACTTTGGTTGCATGTTATAAACTCGATATGACCTTTCAACGGATCTCCCGCAAATTAAATTACGTAGCCCTCGCGTCGTTGTCGGTGTCGAGACCAAAAGCAGAATCATCAAAGAAGTCCATATATAGAAATGAAATTGACAGAATTTTTTCTATAATTGGAAAATTTACAATTTAAATGTCTATAATATACTGATGATTTTGAGAGACCAATTAAACTACTTTGGCACTTATCATATCATATTTTATCATATTGAAGTTATTACGATAGACTACAGATTTTTATATAAATATTTTACATAATTATATCAATATTTTTCGAATTGATTTATGATATTTTAATTGCTTCATTCATGCGTATGAATTATTATGACTTCTATCTATTATTCAGAATTAAATAATGGCAGTACGTGAGGAAAAATAGCTCTGCCGATCCTTGGAAAACAACGAAATTTTATAGAATTATTCGCGTGGTGCAATAATGACGTTTCTTGCATGTCTATATTTCATGAGAACAGAGAGTAGTTCTTAGAGGACTCGGGAGATTAGACGTTTTCTTCTGGTTTTCGCGTTTTTCCCCATTTGCCGTGCAGACTCTTTCTACATGGAGATCCTTCGGGGCACCTCGGTGGATTCTAACGTGCAGTTCCGTGAGCCGCATTATAACACGAACGGCACGTCAACGTTATTCGTCATCTTCGGACGTATGTCGCGGCACTGCATGGGATTTGTATTGCATCTTGCGAATGCAAATTGACGTTTGATAAAAGTGCAGCTGCGTGCGTTACGCATATGTTATGATTTCGAATGTGTATACTCATATTCTGTAAGTCTTGTTTCCTTGGTGTTCCAAATAAGAAATTTTTTGGGGGCGATTTAATCTTATGAAGTACGATTCTGCATGACAAAAGTATTAAAAAGTATTTTGCAACGTTTTACGAGTATCTAGGATTTGCGACAATTTCTTTTCATCTTTAATTCAAGTCATATTTGTTTTTTTTTAATTTAATGTTATATATTACAGAATATATATGTATTATACACGTAACTACCGCTTTGCAACAAAGCTAGTAGAACATATCTACATTGGATCAGACAGATCTTAACATAATTTGGTGAAACAAGTTATATCCGACATATTATAATAAAAATACTATAAATTTTTAAATAACGAAGTAGATGATGTATAGATTAACTCAGTCTTTTAATTGTCGTAGTAAGAAATATATATTAATAAAAAATATTTGAATATAATAACATTAAGTACAAAATAAAAAAATGAACGGCAACATTAATGTCGATATTAAAATAACGTACAGATAATTTTTGTCACCTCTTTCATACTACTATCCTTCATTCCTCGGGGCATGGAGATATGATAAATGAGTGGTTGTGAAAAACCATAGCTTTCAGCTTCGCGCTTTACTCGTTACACACACACACACACAGGCGTGTCCAAAGCAACAAACGGTCCGGCATCTGCGCGGTCTACGTGATTTCGAATCGACTGTGAAACAAGCGGACGGATGTACTACGTTTCGCCATGGCACTCTCCTACTGTCTCTCCCTCGTAGCATTTCAATTTCCTTGTTCGGGGAATTCCGGGGCGCGTTGCACGCCACTGGCCCAATGTTTGTCGGCAAATATTGGCGCCGTGGCTTGCCCAGAACGAAGGCAGCGAGCATTTATTTTGGCCCCGGCAGCTGTCGCCTAGATCGTAAAGGCATCGCGGAATAACGAGCGCGAATGTGTTCACCGAGAGACATCGCGATGCATTCGCGATTTTTAAGACGCGAAGGCGCGATGGCACGATTCGCAAATTCCAAAATGTGCTACCGGATTTTCGTAACATCTTTATAACAAGTATGTGATTAAATTGAGAAATTATGACGTGACGTACAATCCGTTTTTGCAGGTTCTTCTGGTGCCTAAAATAAAAAAAAAAAGCCGATTGATGTGCATGAAATTAATTAACGATACTCGCTGTCAGTTATTACAATTCATCGAGACACAAATGATTATGCACGTGAATTGTTTTATATTTTGATTCAAAGCTTTGTGCGGGATCTCGACCAGACAGCCAGTGGTACTATGCCCGATGTATATGCATCGTTGCCGTATATACGCGAATGAAAAGCTCTTTATTTCGACAAACCTCGTTTACGTAATTGTAATTAAAAGTTGAAGTGCCGACCACGTCAAATGTGATAATGAGTATCAGAGATGAAAATGCGAAATTTATATCACTTCAACATGAGACTTGCGTAGCGAGAATTACGATGACCGCGTTATTCTGCCAACGGATTTCTATCGTTGCTTGCGATTTAATGAATTTCGTATTCGTGACTACGGCTTGATGAATACTAATTATCGCGACAATTGTCCATACAAAGATACATTCTGTTTATAATGACGCGACATGATACGTTCACTTTGTATGATATTGATAATGTGAATTCGTACACATGTTACGTCCTTTTAATGATATTTTTTCAATTTTTGCTCATGTCAGTTTTCTGCTTTTCATTTGTATTAAGATTGATAAATGTTTCAGTGAACGAACATGGACCTTTATTCTATTGCTATTGATATTAAATGTTCTTTTAATAACATTAAAATTTAATTATTATCTTTAAATCGTCTACAATATTTGTAAGGTAGTTTATTTTAAATATTATAAACATTATAGTTAAAAAATTTAATTGTTACACAATTAAGTTCGCGTTTATACTTTAATAATGTTATTGAATTAAAATTATTTTTACAAAAGTACATCATGATAATATATTTTTGTATTTATCCTATCTAAAAAAGGAGATGTTAAATCAAATCGAATTTATTGTTGCCGCTTTTCCGAGATGCTGATTGGCTGTCTCGCTATCTCGTTGTTAAGTGCTTTGTGACTTTCTTCACTTCGTGTCATTTCCAGCTGTCAAACTACTTCGTGTCATTTTCAGCTGTCAAACTGTCACTTTTGATAGTTGATTGAAATAATTACAAAAAATCAGGGAAAAAGAAAAAAGAGCCAAATAAAAAATATACGAGAGGAAGAGAAAGAGAGAGAGAGAGAGAGAGAGAGAGAGAGAGAGAGAGAGAGAGAGAGAGAGAGAGAGAGAGAGAGAGAAGGGGGGGGGAAGTAAGAATCCTTTCTAAAAAAGGGCATGGCATCGATACTCGCATCTCTCGAAGTATTGTTGTCGCTTTTCCGCGATGCCGATTAAACGTGTGTGAAGTTAGCATCTCAAAGTTTAGCATCTCATAAAAATACTGCAGAATTACTTGCCTCCAGCATAGTTCTACAGTTCTTGATAGGTATCAACAATAGTTCCGTTGAAATATCTATTTTAATTAAAATTTTATAAATGAAATGCTAACTTCCAAAAATCACATAATAGCATCTCACCGTATTTCGAATATACGACCACAGAGAAGACTAAATCTATAGAGTCCTATCATTTAGAGACGTTCTATCAATAGTTCTGATGATTAAATTAATGAAAAAATAATTCTTTGTTACAAAACATACGTATATATGCGTTAATGTCTGCGCACGTGGATTTGGTGTAACTGGCATCTCAGATAGACAAAATTAATTAATTTAAAAATTTTAAAAGTATTTTTCAACAACTATCTAGATGGGAAACTTATATTTATAGGTCTAGACATGAGATACTGGTTGAATATTGATAGTTCTGTTTTTTTTAACGCAGTTCCCATATAGATACGGACGCGTACAATAGTTTTTAAAAAAGTTATGGTGTTATAATTAAAAAAAACATTTTTTTGAAAATTATTTTGCCCGGAAAACTTGAATTTTGAAGGCTGGACGTAAAGAGCTAATTGAATATCAACAGGTTTATTTATTTTAACACAGTTTTCATATAGTTCCGGACGCGTCCAATAATTTTCTAAAGAGTTACGGTGTTATAATTAATTAAAACATTTTTTAAACAATTATTATGCCCGGAAAACTTGAATTTTGAAGACTAAACGTGAAATGCTAATAGAATATCGACAGATTTATTTATTTTAACGCAGTTTTCATATAGTTCCGGACGCGTACAATAATTTTCTAAAAAGTTCAAGTGAAATAATTAATTAAAACATTTTTTAAACAATTATTTTTCCCGAAAAACTTGAATTTCTAAGGCTACTCGTCAAGTGCTAATCGAATATCGACAGATCTATTTATTATAACGTAATTCTCATATAGTTAGGGACGCGTACAATATGTTTCTATAAAGTTCAGGTGATATAATTAACTAAAACATTTTTTAAACAATTATTTTGCCCGAAAAACTTGAATTTCTGAAGCTACACGTCAAGTGCTAATCGAATATCGACAGATCTATTTATTATAACGTAATTCTCATATAGTTCGGGACGCGTACAATATGTTTCTATAAAGTTCAGGTGATATAATTAACTAAAACATTTTTTAAACAATTATTTTGCCCGAAAAACTTGAATTTCTGAAGCTACACGTCAAGTGCTAATCGAATATCGACAGATCTATTTATTATAACGTAATTCTCATATAGTTAGGGACGCGTACAATATGTTTCTATAAAGTTCAGATGATATAATTAATTAGAACATTTTTTAAACAATTATTTTGCCCAAAAAACTTGAATTTCTAAGGCTACACGTCAAGTGCTAATCGAATATCGACAGATCTATTTATTATAACGTAATTCTCATATAGTTCGGGACGCGTACAATATGTTTCTATAAAGTTCAGATGATATAATTAATTAAAACATTTTTTAAACAATTATTTTGCCCAAAAAACTTGAATTTCTAAGGCTACACGTCAAGTGCTAATCGAATATCGACAGATCTATTTATTACAACGTAATTCTCATATAGTTAGGGACGCGTACAATATGTTTCTATAAAGTTCAGGTGATATAATTAATTAGAACATTTTTTAAACAATTATTTTGCCCAAAAAACTTGAATTTCTAAGGCTACACGTCAAGTGCTAATCGAATATTGACAGATCTATTTATTTTAACGCAATTCTCATATAGTTCGGGATGCGTACAATATGTTTCTATAAAGTTCAGGTGATATAATTAATTAGAACATTTTTTAAACAATTATTTTTCCCGAAAAACTTGAATTTCTAAGGCTACTCGTCAAGTGCTAATCGAATATCGACAGATCTATTTATTATAACGTAATTCTCATATAGTTAGGGACGCGTACAATATGTTTCTATAAAGTTCAGGTGATATAATTAACTAAAACATTTTTTAAACAATTATTTTGCCCGAAAAACTTGAATTTCTAAGGCTACTCGTCAAGTGCTAATCGAATATCGACAGATCTATTTATTATAACGTAATTCTCATATAGTTAGGGACGCGTACAATATGTTTCTATAAAGTTCAGGTGATATAATTAACTAAAACATTTTTTAAACAATTATTTTGCCCGAAAAACTTGAATTTCTAAGGCTACACGTCAAGTGCTAATTGAATATCGACAGATCTATTTATTTTAACGTAATTCTCATATAGTTCGGGACGCGTACAATATGTTTCTATAAAGTTCAGGTGATATAATTAATTAGAACATTTTTTAAACAATTATTTTTCCCGAAAAACTTGAATTTCTAAGGCTACTCGTCAAGTGCTAATCGAATATCGACAGATCTATTTATTATAACGTAATTCTCATATAGTTAGGGACGCGTACAATATGTTTCTATAAAGTTCAGGTGATATAATTAATTAGAACATTTTTTAAACAATTATTTTGCCCAAAAAACTTGAATTTCTAAGGCTACACGTCAAGTGCTAATCAAATATCGACAGATCTATTTATTACAACGTAATTCTCATATAGTTAGGGACGCGTACAATATGTTTCTATAAAGTTCAGGTGATATAATTAATTAGAACATTTTTTAAACAATTATTTTGCCCAAAAAACTTGAATTTCTAAGGCTATACGTCAAGTGCTAATCGAATATCGACAGATCTATTTATTATAACGTAATTCTCATATAGTTAGGGACGCGTACAATATGTTTCTATAAAGTTCAGGTGATATAATTAACTAAAACATTTTTTAAACAATTATTTTGCCCGAAAAACTTGAATTTCTGAAGCTACACGTCAAGTGCTAATCGAATATCGACAGATCTATTTATTATAACGTAATTCTCATATAGTTCGGGACGCGTACAATATGTTTCTATAAAGTTCAGATGATATAATTAATTAAAACATTTTTTAAACAATTATTTTGCCCAAAAAACTTGAATTTCTAAGGCTACACGTCAAGTGCTAATCGAATATCGACAGATCTATTTATTACAACGTAATTCTCATATAGTTAGGGACGCGTACAATATGTTTCTATAAAGTTCAGGTGATATAATTAATTAGAACATTTTTTAAACAATTATTTTGCCCAAAAAACTTGAATTTCTAAGGCTACACGTCAAGTGCTAATCGAATATTGACAGATCTATTTATTTTAACGCAATTCTCATATAGTTCGGGATGCGTACAATATGTTTCTATAAAGTTCAGGTGATATAATTAATTAGAACATTTTTTAAACAATTATTTTTCCCGAAAAACTTGAATTTCTAAGGCTACTCGTCAAGTGCTAATCGAATATCGACAGATCTATTTATTATAACGTAATTCTCATATAGTTAGGGACGCGTACAATATGTTTCTATAAAGTTCAGGTGATATAATTAACTAAAACATTTTTTAAACAATTATTTTTCCCGAAAAACTTGAATTTCTAAGGCTACTCGTCAAGTGCTAATCGAATATCGACAGATCTATTTATTATAACGTAATTCTCATATAGTTAGGGACGCGTACAATATGTTTCTATAAAGTTCAGGTGATATAATTAACTAAAACATTTTTTAAACAATTATTTTGCCCGAAAAACTTGAATTTCTAAGGCTACACGTCAAGTGCTAATCGAATATTGACAGATCTATTTATTTTAACGCAATTCTCATATAGTTCGGGATGCGTACAATATGTTTCTATAAAGTTCAGGTGATATAATTAATTAGAACATTTTTTAAACAATTATTTTTCCCGAAAAACTTGAATTTCTAAGGCTACACGTCAAGTGCTAATCGAATATCGACAGATCTATTTATTATAACGTAATTCTCATATAGTTAAGGACGCGTACAATATGTTTCTATAAAGTTCAGGTGATATAATTAATTAGAACATTTTTTAAACAATTATTTTTCCCGAAAAACTTGAATTTCTAAGGCTACTCGTCAAGTGCTAATCGAATATCGACAGATCTATTTATTATAACGTAATTCTCATATAGTTAGGGACGCGTACAATATGTTTCTATAAAGTTCAGGTGATATAATTAACTAAAACATTTTTTAAACAATTATTTTTCCCGAAAAACTTGAATTTCTAAGGCTACTCGTCAAGTGCTAATCGAATATCGACAGATCTATTTATTATAACGTAATTCTCATATAGTTAGGGACGCGTACAATATGTTTCTATAAAGTTCAGGTGATATAATTAACTAAAACATTTTTTAAACAATTATTTTGCCCGAAAAACTTGAATTTCTAAGGCTACACGTCAAGTGCTAATCGAATATTGACAGATCTATTTATTTTAACGCAATTCTCATATAGTTCGGGATGCGTACAATATGTTTCTATAAAGTTCAGGTGATATAATTAATTAGAACATTTTTTAAACAATTATTTTTCCCGAAAAACTTGAATTTCTAAGGCTACACGTCAAGTGCTAATCGAATATCGACAGATCTATTTATTATAACGTAATTCTCATATAGTTAAGGACGCGTACAATATGTTTCTATAAAGTTCAGGTGATATAATTAATTAGAACATTTTTTAAACAATTATTTTTCCCGAAAAACTTGAATTTCTAAGGCTACTCGTCAAGTGCTAATCGAATATCGACAGATCTATTTATTATAACGTAATTCTCATATAGTTAGGGACGCGTACAATATGTTTCTATAAAGTTCAGGTGATATAATTAACTAAAACATTTTTTAAACAATTATTTTGCCCGAAAAACTTGAATTTCTAAGGCTACTCGTCAAGTGCTAATCGAATATCGACAGATCTATTTATTATAACGTAATTCTCATATAGTTAGGGACGCGTACAATATGTTTCTATAAAGTTCAGGTGATATAATTAACTAAAACATTTTTTAAACAATTATTTTTCCCGAAAAACTTGAATTTCTAAGGCTACTCGTCAAGTGCTAATCGAATATCGACAGATCTATTTATTATAACGTAATTCTCATATAGTTAGGGACGCGTACAATATGTTTCTATAAAGTTCAGGTGATATAATTAACTAAAACATTTTTTAAACAATTATTTTGCCCGAAAAACTTGAATTTCTAAGGCTACACGTCAAGTGCTAATTGAATATCGACAGATCTATTTATTTTAACGTAATTCTCATATAGTTCGGGACGCGTACAATATGTTTCTATAAAGTTCAGGTGATATAATTAATTAGAACATTTTTTAAACAATTATTTTTCCCGAAAAACTTGAATTTCTAAGGCTACTCGTCAAGTGCTAATCGAATATCGACAGATCTATTTATTTGAACGTAATTCTCATATAGTTCGGGACGCGTACAATATGTTTCTATAAAGTTCAGGTGATATAATTAATTAAAACATTTTTTAAACAATTATTTTGCCCGGAAAACTCGAATTTTGAAGGCTAGACGTGAAGTGTTAATCAAATATCGACAGATTTATTTATTTTAACGCAGTTTTCATATAGTTCTGGACGCGAACAGTAATTTTCTAAATAGTTACGGTGATATAATTAATTAAAACATTTTTTAAAATATTATTTTGCCCGATAAACTTGAATTTTGGGGGCTAAAGGTGAGATGTTGTTTAAATATCGACAGTTCTATTTATTTCAACGCAATTCTCATATAGTTTCGGACGCGTACAATAAGTTTCTAAGAAGTTCCGGTAATATAATTAATTAAAACATTTTTTAAACAATTATTTTACCCGAAAAACTTGAATTTTGAAAGCTGGACCTGAAGTGCTTATTGAATATCGACATTTATTTATTTTAACGCAGTTTTCATATAGTTCCGGACGCGTACAATAATTTTCTAAAGAGTTCGCCAGAAAGTGAAAGTTTTGAAAATTGATTGAAAATTAACAGGTAACATTACATATAATATATTATAATTTTTAATTTATTTAAAGGGGATTAAGTATGGAGTGAAAGTATGTAAGAGTGATATTAAGAAACATGAAAATATAATATAATTACTAATTTGTGTTTAGAGAGAGAGAGAGGGGCGGAGGGTGGAGAGTGGGAGAGCGTGAGAGATAAAGACGAGGATTAAATAAGAAAGTAAAATGTAAGAGTAATATTGAACAATATGAAAATAATATAATTAATATCATTAATAATATAATTAGTAATTTAGAGAGGGGGAGAAGGAGCGTGAGATAGAGAAGGGCATTAAATATGATAAAGTGTGTGAGAGTAATATTACAGAAGAAAAAAAAGTGCAATGTTCAGTATAAAAATGCTAAGTGGCGTGCGCGAAGCGCGCGCATTGTTGTGTTCTAGTTTTATAAAATACAATAAGAATTTATTTTATAAATAATATATTAAAAACAAGTATTTATAGGACAAACATTTATGTATTAAAGACAAACCGTTTTAGCTTTTCCGAATATTTGATACATTACTTTACAAGTTTTCATTATTTTCGTAAATTAATTAAAAAACATTTTTGCTTTTATTTTAATAATAACGTTCATATTTCAGTTAATTACATAGTTACATCTTTTCATATTATAAATGACTTCACATCGTGTTATACATATTCGGTTACTGAGACATTTAATTTCTTAAAATCGTTAGTTGTTTTTTTATAAATTAAAAAATTTATGGATTTATATAATCTATATATGTATTTTATAAAAGTTACATGTAGCTCGAAGTATTAGTTTCACAGCGACGTTTTATGCGCGCCATTTCTCAAATTGTCCGGAGTCTCGGGTGCCAGTTGGATTCGTTAACCCATTAACATTTTATTACCGGCAATCTTTCCTCGGCCGGTTACTCGTTGCGATTAACCAGCGGAAGTCGGCAAGGAAACCCAGGTACATGAGTACAGCTCGATGTAAAGGCAGGAGATGTAGGGGCAGGAAAGGGGCAGGCATAGCGGAGGAATAAGTTCCTCCGAGGTGCTTCCGTTTTGGGGGAGGGATAGCAGGAACGTGAATGGAAGTGGAAGAGATTTGTGAGTGGAAACACGGAAAATACGAGGACGTACTTCCACGACGTGCAGATCGCCGTGCGGGAGGTGGGCAGTCGTGGCGAGTGATTTATTCACTTAACTGTATATAGAGGCGAGATCGTATCGGCAGCATCGATTTTTCGCGGCGCGGATTGCAAGCGATTTGTCTTCCCCGAAGGTATCCCTCCTCCCTCTCCCCTCCCCCCTCCCCCTTCCTTCGCCATTATCGCCGGAATCAGCGCTAATAATTGCCGCAGCATGACGACGCGATAGCTGCTGCAATAACCCTATTTCTCTATTTCGCAAATGTGAAATCCGCTTACCAATGCTTCTTTGGAGAATTTAATACACATTTATTCTTTTTATCACTGTTACAAGCGCGATGTAAATTCCCAGAAGTTTCGCGTGTATTTTTGTTGAAAGTTACAGCAAAAGATATTTTGCACCATTAATGGCTTTTATATATTTACGATTTGCGTACACTTATATTTATATATATGTGTGTGTCTATATATTTGACTAATATTTTATTCATCATATGCTTTCATAAGAACGAGTTAATTTTACTTACACGCGTTGCTTGCCACATTTTGTCCCAGCCAAGTTAAGGGGATTATTCAGCAGCACGATGCATTCTTAATACCAAATTTGAATAAAATTCGGTCATATTCTCCGCAATATTTGTAATTATTTCGTGTGAGACCATTGGGCAGTATAGTTCCGTGGGGGATATAGAAAGAATTATTGAATGCATAAATACTTCATTTCTCGTCGGCGACCGAAGCGAATAAGCCGAGTTCGATAATCTGCAGCGAGGGGCGTTCGCCATTGCAGTCTCCTTTACCACCTAATCGTACCTAAAGACGGTCTTTATGTTCGCCTTATCGTGGCCACGTGGTGCAACGTATGGACCCACGCCCACGGCATGTATAACGCCGCGATCAAATACGAGATTATCGTACTGGCATACATTTTATAGGAAATCGGTGATTCAGAATGGAACGAATATACCGGCATGAACAAACGATATCGTTTTCGCCGGGTTATAAGTCGCTGGTGCTCGGGCTATATTGGCGTAAGTCGAAATGCCTATCTTTACGAGAGCGCCGTGATTAAAATTATCGCTATTATTTTTATCCCACAACGAAATATTCTACTAGTAATATTTAAACGTCTACCGGAAGTTTACTCATAGAGCGCATTTATTTATTAATTTACCTTAAACCAAGTCTTAGATCTTTTTAATAATTTCCGAAGAAATATGACAAAAAGAGGATTTTATAATATTATTTACTATTTTCTCATATTGCAGTTCTGCTATTACTATCTTTATTTAAAAATTATTAACTTCAAAGTTGCTTTGAGAAAGCTTGCTCGCCTTAATTCAGTTTCCTGTCGTGAGTTATTTATCGGCCATTGACAACTTATAAATTGGATTGCTTCACGACTTCGTGGAACTTTGATAGCTGTCGATAAATCCCGTTTAACCACCATGGGAGTCCAAGTAAAGAGGAAGAGGAGGCAGGGGAAAATAATTAAAATTGGCTCATTAAAATTTCCATGCATGCAGCTGCGTTATCCGATTGACGGACGTCAAAGCTAATGAATCGGTCAGTTTGAAAAGCGCTATAAATCCGGAAATTTTAATTGTTGTCGGATGAAAATGCCTTGCTAAAAATTTAAATTCTATCTAAAAATGGCAAACGATATTTGCATAGCGTGTGTCGGACGTTATACGTATTTATATCAGTTTCACGCAGATTATAGCTATTTGTTTCTGACGTAGACGTTATATTAACTAACTCCATTTTCGAAAATTACAGACTTACATTGTTCTCACAACTGACGGGTTTAAATGAACGTATGTATTCGGATGCTATTATGGACAATAGGGAAGAGAAAGCGACAAATACGTTTTGCAATCACGCAATCATGTAATAGCCTGCAACGCGTCAAACAGAACGACATTGGATCGGTATAGTGCTAACGGAAACCCGATACCAATACGCTGCTGGTCGTTAACGAGAAAATGGCAAGTTGGTTAGAGGTATCAAATTTCAAGGCCGTGAATTACATGACATTTTTCGTCAAATTTGTTGCTCGAATGTCACGAAAATATAAGTGACGTCTAATTAACTGACTGATAACGGCTCTTCTTCTCTGGAGACAATTTTCACAGGTTAATTTAGTAGAGTGAAAATATTTATCTACGATACGATTTATGATTTTAATAAAGAATGCGTATACAGATGCATTAATTATATTTGTTTAAAAAATAAGATGTGAGAAAAAAATATTTAATATTATTACATTTGCTTTTGATATTGCTACAGATTATTATATTACTATTATGAGAGATAAAATGTTTTACATATTTAAATCTTGGATTTATAAAATATGTAAATGATAACATTTTT
The DNA here is from genome assembly GCF_013373865.1 of Monomorium pharaonis. Lineage (NCBI taxonomy): Eukaryota > Metazoa > Arthropoda > Insecta > Hymenoptera > Formicidae > Monomorium > Monomorium pharaonis. The sequence goes on from NC_050471.1 coordinate 8,754,019, forward strand.
CCCGACAAAACACTTCAATTAATAAAATTTTGTAGAAAATGAACTAATTTAACAAAATTATATAATAAAAATTTCGTAAAATTAAAAAATAATCAGAATGGATTTTAGCATTTGATCAATTTTTGATATTTATTTATTTTAATTTTCATGAAAATAAAATAAGAAAATGTGTACCGAGTATCAACAAAATAAAATATAAAATATGTAAATTCCACATTTAATATTTAATAATGTTGCTAAGTGGCACATAAATTTGCTATAAAAATGTAAATCAAAGTTAAATATTTAATCTCTGATTTTAAAGATTAGATATTTAATTTCGCAGACTAAATTATTTTCAACTTATTTATTTCTCATTTCCCATTTATCAAGATTTATACAATTTGTAGTCTTTTCTTACAATTTTATTTCACTATTTCTCGTTATATTATTACTCAACCTAATTTAATGATCGAGATAATGTAATGATTCGCGGTTCTTTCCCTAGTTCGTAGGGGAATGTTAATTGAATAAGTCATCTCCGGTAGAAAGCGCGCTTCTCCTTCCCTATCGCGATTATCCACCGGTGCCATTTGCGCGTTTATTCCGCGATAGGGCACCTAGTATATATCCGCGAGTCTCGGTATTCGATGCCCGACGGCGACTACTCTCACCTAGGGAAATCTCTTTTCCGTTCGCGCCATTACAGCGTAACGGTACTTCGCTATCTCGATGAAGTCAGTCGAGGGTCCTTGGACAGAAACGAGTCCTCGTCCTCCTTCCCGGGCCGATCCTGTCCGCGGGTAGAGAAGGACCTTCCGTTTTACTCTTTTCTTGCGCTCCTTTTCGTCCGCAATCAACGTGCGACATCGCCGATTCGAAGGCGCTTCCTCAAACAACCCTCGTGCTCCTTGTCCGCGTCAACGTAGATTCCAGTAACGATACCAGCAGCAGTCTCGTCATCGTTTCAGCTCGTCCCTCTTTTATCCTTCGGTTACTTCGATCTCCACACTCGCGACTGTTCCTCCTCAAATATTGCCTGATATCGCGTAGAGAGGACGGAAACGTGATACAGAACGGACTCGATTGTCTCGTCCCAATCGTTCATTCACCCCAACAACTGACGTTGTTTAAAATGCTCGACGCCATCCGACTGTACGTTTTCTTCGAGGACTTCCATTCGGTACATTTTGCCTGCGTAAAGTTCGCAATGTCAAAAAGCTTTCTACGCTTTCTTCAAAGCTCTCTGAATAAAATGCTGCTTTTCAGAGACTTTGAGAAAATTTTAAGAAATATTTGAATAAAACAAGTTTTCGAATAAGACATCAGAGACTTTTCAATGCTTCTCTGTCACATTTTCATTTAAAACTTATTTTTTATTTGATGCTTATTTAGCCTATATCTTCTAAAGTAGAATATATCCACGTTCTATCAGACATCTTAACTTAATTATTTATATTACAAACAATAACAATTTTTTATGTATAATTTGAATATATTTTTAATGATATTTTGTAAAAATTCAAAGGAATAAAAATGTTGCTTATAAATTAATTGTTAATTTTCCATTTGCAAGAAATTAATTTTTTGCAAAAGATTCACAGATGTTCATAATTCAAAAAGTTTGCCAAAAGAATTTTTAAACAAAAATTCTTCGTTCCTTTTTTTACCGAAAAAGAAAATGATTGAAATTATTAAAATTTAACTGTAATTCATAATCATTTTCGATACCAACTGTATATTTATATGTAACTAAATGTTTAAAAAATAGTTATATTTATTATGTGATTGTATTTACTATATAGAAGTATTTATTTTATTTATATTATCTACATCTTTAATTTTTAACTTAAAATTATCACTTTAAATTTTAATAATCTTTTCATAGTTCGTAGAACTGCAAATGTCTAAAGTTATTATTATTAATATTACATAACAGTACAATTAAAAATAGAGCTTCTAATCATAATCATAACTTTTAATTATAGTCACAAATAGCAAACATTTTTCTCTCACTGTTCTTTCGGTCTGTCTAATTTTTTTCACGTGTTCAGGAACGAATGTCTCGAAATATTGAAAGCGTCTCGCTTACCGATAAAAATACTTTCATCAGAGCTTACGCTCTACTTCGACAGTACTTAGGGATGACAAATTAGCGAGATAACTATTGCGGCCGGAGAATAAACGCGGCCGACAGAATACGTGCGAGATAATTCTGGAGTAATTATCAAGTACGAACCGCGCGTATATCGATCAGAAGATGAACGTGTGCCCCACCGTCTTTGCGTATCGTGCATCGCGACGAACTTTGTCGTTGTGTATCGAGCGTGCGCGCGATTAATTACTAATAACAATTATCCGTGGATGTTGCCACCGACGCGCGGGGCGAGGCCGCGAGGGAGGAGGGTTTCCCGTAAGCGTCTGGTTACATCGACGCTACGATCCCGCCACAATTCCGCCGTCATTGGTGTTCTAATTCCAACTAAACGGTTACCCAACTGATCACGTCCTTTGATACAGCTACCACGTCTACAGATATCAATTTGGCGTTAGGTAATTGCCGCATTGCTTTACTCGTATCTGGTCTTACGAAAGTCAAATAACGCTGTAATAATTTAATGGTATTGTTATTACGAGAGCTTGCTCGTTAGCTACCACATCTCGATCGTTAAACTTTAATGAGTCGGAAAATTACATAAGTATGAATTTGCCACACGTCCTATGAGGGAAGAACAGTTTTGTTAAAGCATTAAAAAATTTAGCTTAATATAAAAAATAATCTTTGTTACACCGTCAAAATAATTCGTTTAAGCTGATTGCTCTAGAATGTTTGAATTTTTTTCAACATCATTGATTTTATATCTAGTTAATTTTAAAGTATTTTAATAAAATGTTCTTTTCAAATATGTTAATATTTTCGGTTAATATTAAAGAATAGTTTCAAACAAAATGTTTTCTGTAAAAATTAAATATAAAAGAAGATTTATAGAACAAATTCACTTATTATTTTACATAATTTTTATATATTACATATGTATATATTTTTATATAATTTTTTCTGAAATATTATCAATTTCACAATTAAATATTTTATATTCAAGTTTGAGTCTAATTAATTATGTCTCCTTCTTCAGTCGCAGTGACAGCTGTCGCGTGAATATCGACTTAACTCAATTTGAACTCCCCCGTCGAAATTTTCACAGGAAAGGCTTTCAAATTAATTGCAAGACGCAATATAAGAGATAGATTAGGAACTCAAAGAGACGTAAAAAGTTACACCGAAGGACCTCGCTAAGGAACTCGCACTTTTTTCTTCACCCGTTCCCGAACGCACTCTTCGAACGCCTCTGATTTTCCCTTTTCTGACCTCCGTGCCCTTCTCCCTGCGCGACAGAGCAAAGTTTTCCCTTCGTTCTTTATTGCGAACGTAAAACTCTATTACACGCAACATCAAAGCTCCTCCGCTAATGGTAAAAGCAAATTATAAGCCTCGCAAATGCCAATGTGTCCTCGAGAGGTTTGAATTTAGTCTCGTAAGTTACGTGAATGCGATCTGACGGATCCTGGGAATCGATTTTAGGGTAACGTTATTACGCCACGATTTCGCGATACCTCGAAGTTAATTTCATGAAAATCATTAAACCTAAGGAAGGTTAGATCTCTGGCTCCGATGCATTCGAAGCACCATGTTCAGGCTTGCCGCTTTGAGAAGGAGATCCTATTTGATGTTCATATAGTTAGATGCGACTGTTACCTATATTCGCGATACATTGAGTCTATTTAATATATCAACATATATGTATTTCATTTTTATGCAACTTTATGATGAAACTTTAACTCGTTTAATTTCTTTTCCATTTATAATCCTTTATGGCTCTTTTTTACAGAACTATTTTCACACAAATTTGTTGAAAAAAACTTTTGACGAGGTTGTTTCTTAGAATTTTTCAATTTAAATTATGTTTTATGCCTAATCTTTCAGTTTTGTTTATTTTACACGAAGTAATTTTTCTCAATTTTTCCACTTACTCTTGACTGTACAAAATGCGAGATAAGCATTCATCTTTCCAGGTGAGTTTCAGGAAATAAAGATATGACAGTTTTGCTACATATAGAAATTCGATTTCCCGCGGGAAGCATATGTTTCCCAGATAATATTTCGAAAACGGGAAACATACGAGATCTGTCTCATCCTTATTTTATTTTTGAAAGCAAATGAATAGAAAGCTCGTATCTTTTGACTCGAGCGCGGCTCTCATATATCTGTTTTGTTTTATATATCGCGTCGGTGATTTGACAAGATTACGGGTTTATTTTCGCGCCAAGCACCGGCATTCGTCACCCGAAATTTCAATATTTCTTTTACTCGTTCGACAAAGGCGACGGCAATTCTTGCCAAACGAAATGACGCGTGGGAGCTATCCAGAGAGGAAGAGAGAGAGAGAGACAGAGAGAGAGAAAGAGAGAGAGAGATTTACCGATGTATCGCGCGCGGATACAAAGGCCCGGAATATATTTCCGTGCCCGGCGGGGCCATCATCTATAAAATACACGCCGCCCAGTCTAGACAAGCTTAAGCGGCGGATGACAGTTTTACGTCGTCGGTTATGCGAGCGGAGCTCGCGACGACGACGGTGGCGTGAGCAGGGCGAGAGAAGGAGATCCATGACTCGTATTAAATAGCGCGGACATGTTCGATTTTACGACACCGTTGTATCCGGCAAGGATTACGGGCATTGACAGCGCGCGCGCAAGCGCGCGCGAGACGCGGACGTCTCGTCGCGTGGGACAGTAATTGGAAATTACGACAGGAAACATTCTCGTGCACGAGAGGACATGACTGGGGGGGGGGGTGTGATGTCATAAGATCGGCTACTACTCTCTTGCCACCGCGAGGATGTGTTTACGGTCATCGTACTGGCCTTTTCTTCCCGAATAGCAGCGGTTCTTCAACCCCTTGCGATGTCGAAATCGGTACTTCCGAGATCTCCTCGGAATTTACGCATCGCGTTCCAATTTTTTTATGGTTCAGCAATGAAAATTAATTTCGTACAATTTCGCATCTCTGTGCTTTATTTAGGAATCTAGAACGCATAATGACTCGCGTATCCCCGGAAGGGATGTTTCGCAACCTCGAAGGATTTTACGTAACCTTTTGTTAAGAACCACTGTTTTATGAGATCACGTCGTTGTTCTTTTGCGTCTTTGTAGGTTTCGACCCGACAAATAAATGTTCGTAGTGGTACTTTCCTTATTTTTATAGGATGCGGGCACGTCGTAGAGTAATTTAAAATAAGAAATAGGAAAAGTCACTTTGATCTTTAAGAAAGACAACTATAAATTTTATTTTATAATCGACACTAACAATTAAAAATTATATATAACCATGTAAAATAATAACTATATAATCCGTACAAATTTATATTCTTTTCTTTTTAATCCTATCTAAAAAAAGGCATGTAAAGTCGATTGCTCGCATTTCTCGAAGATCATTGTTGTCGCTTTTCCGCGATGCCAATTGGTTCTCTCGCTGCGCTTACTTCGTGTTGCAA